>NC_090179.1:45720440-45790440 GCF_024679245.1 Pseudorasbora parva
ACACACACACACACACACACACACACACACACACACACACACACACACACACACACACACACACACACACACACACACACACACACACAGATGATTGTTCTCAGTGTTACTTACCCAGCTGATCTAGTTGCTGTAACCACACACACACACACACACACACACACACACACACAGATGATTGTTCTCAGTGTTACTTACTCAGCTGATCTAGTTGCTGTAACCACACACACACACACACACAGACACACACACACACACACACACACACACACACACACACACACACACACACACACACACACACAGATGATTGTTCTCAGTGTTACTTACACAGCTGATCTAGTTGCTGTAACCACACACACACACACACACACACACACACACACACACACACACACAGATGATTGTTCTCAGTGTTACTTACTCAGCTGATCTAGTTGCTGTAACCACACACACACACACACACACACACACACAGACACACACACAGATGATTGTTCTCAGTGTTACTTACTCAGCTGATCTAGTTGCTGTAACCACAGGCAGCAGCTTCTGAAGAACTTCATCTGCTGTGTTTACTCTGCCACTGTTTGACCATAAAGATAAAAAATAAGTGAATTATTAATGATGATAATAAAAATAATAATTAATATCAGAGGTGAATAATGGTCAGGCCACAAACTCTACGGTGTGAAATGAGCTGATAACATTAGGCCTGTCGCAATAGTCAATAAATCGCACAATAAAAATAAATGAGCTCGATCATTTTTCCGGCCGTGATAATTTCCATTTGCATTCTTGTTTGTTTTCCTCGTCTCTCTCGCTGACTGTGCCTGCGCCTCATCCGTTTGGGAAGGTGTTGTCACTACTCGATCCGTACCGCACACACGATTTGTTCTGCGCATGCGCGAAAATGTTTCTTCCTGTTTGACATGGCAAAGCAATTTACGGCAGTTATTTGAATTACTACCACTCGATCCGTACCGCGATAGTTTTTTATTTATTGCATAACTATAAATCAATACAAAATAAACAATAAAGAACAATGAATATGTGACTTTTGAAGAGTTGATAATAAATGTTAATTGTTGTGTTTGTGTATTTGTCAGGAGATGGCGCTATAGTTCACATGTTGTTACCTATAAAAAGGGTATCGTAACGCCCGTCTCACATACACATACTCCGTCTACAGTGCGTGTGCGGTGCGTGTTGCGTTGCGTGTGCGTTGCAGGAGCCCCACACCCTGTTGTGCTTTCACTTATGCTGCGTTTGCAGTCCGCAACTGATCCGCTGTTGCACACCACAAACACAGCATTGATTCATTATTTTTTATTTAAACATAGGTTATAGCCTTAAATCACAAACATTTTAAATTAGAAACGTACAATAGTCTATTCAAAAACAGCCGACTCTCGTCTTTTCTTTCGTTTTTACACCCTTTTAAAAGAAATCCTGCAGGTCAAAAAGAAATTTGCTTTTCACCTCCAAGAAAGTACGAGTGCTCTCCATTATGGCACTTTTTTTAACCTAAATGCCAGGTAAGGTGTCGTTTTGTTGCTTTACTTGAGAAAAAAAGCCATGTGTTGACTTTGAAACAAGAGTATATTTTAAATGATATGCATCTGTGGTTAAATTACTAGATTTTCGCGTCAGTACATGTTTATTTTAATGCGAACAATGTTCTATCACTTTAATGCAGCAACGCAGCGCAGCAAAAAATAGACTCGGTGTGAAAACGATCCGTGCACTGCTGCAGACGCAACGCACCGGGAACGGACTGACGGACCGCATCCGCGTGCAGTGTGAAAGCTGTCATCCGTTAACATGGGTACGGGAAAAAATACACACCGCACACACACTGCAGACGGAGTATGTGTGAAACGGGCGTTAGAATGGAAGAGTTGTTGCACCTGCTGTCGACGTAACCATCTGGCACTGTTGGTTTGTTTGTCCTGCTTGTGGACTGAATAAAACTTTGAGAATTGGGAAATTTCTTGTCCTCATGCTTACCTGGATTTAAACATAACATTAATCATAAGCAAATACTTTGTAGGTTTGAAATTAAGGTAGGTAGGCCTATCTTGCTTTGTCAATATAATATTTACTCATCATACAAATAAAATTTAAGACATCATCCAGCTCTTTACTCTCCTTAGTATATTCCAAGGTTATTATTATGTGGCACTAATTACATTGATTAAATAGTTAGACTTGCTTGACCCCATTTGGGAAATTCAGATGTTTTTGTTTGCATTCAATATTTCATTTTTTAAATGAAAGTTATACACACATCCGCCGTGAATGGGCACCGCCATCTTGCCTGCCGCCATTACTGTGTGCCTGTGAAGTGTGACAGTGTGACACTTGCCGGCGCCCTCTAGTGACATTTCAATGAAAGCGGATCCTGCTCATGAAATGAAATGTCTGGTGAAAGGGAACATTGGGTATATGATGTCAGGCAGTGGCCAAAACTCAGCAGCAAGGCACGCAGTAATGGTGGTGCTGCTTTACTTCAGTGTTTTTGCCGGATGTGTGTATACTAAACACGCAGACTGGGTTCCGGCGTGATGAGACGTCATGCTCGGCCAGATTCGCTGGAACTCGAGCTTCTTCGGTTGCGGAGCCGCACGCAGTTACAAAATTTGCCGTGCACACCGCCAAGCGAAATGGGGTCTCGTGTGGAGTTTAAACAAGGCTTAAAGCTACACTGAAGTTGGCAGTTTGATAAATGCAAGTTAATTCTTCAGTTCAATCTGTGTGTGCTAAAGGCTCATACGTTCCTGTAGAGATAGCAATAAACATTCTCCTTTTTGACCAAATAAATGAAAAGCATGTCATCAATGTCTTCTCTCTTGCCGTCTCACCTAAAATCTCACCTAGCTTTCCTCAGAGATGGTCAAGTCAAGTTCAGTTTGTGCATGATTACATGATATAACCATTTTTTAATACTGTATCCTAAATTGTGGATAATATCATATGATGAAGTAAATTTCTGGAGTGTTAACGATTAAAAGAAAAAACAACAACAAGAACCGTACAGAACTGAAAACCGTGACCCTAAAACCGTGATCCGAACCGAACCGTGGGTTTGGTGAACCGGGCCGCCCTTAATATGCAACATATGAATCTCGCCTAGGGTGCCAGAAAGGCTAGAAACGGCCCTGACGCCATTATCATTATTTTGGATGAAAATTCTCAGAACAAAAATATTTTCGTTTATTGCAATAATTTCTTGGCAAATTTATCGTTCAGCAAAATGTGTTATCGTGACAGGCCGAGATAACATCACCGTTTTCTCCAGAGCGACTGTACAGCCCAATCAAATTTGGTTGCAATATTTTCCTGTTTAACACGGTGAAGCTGCTTTGAAACAATCGTCATTGTAAAAACACTATATAAATAAAGCTGACTATTAAAAATCTTTATATTAACTGGCTTTTCTGTGAATGCAATACAGTGAACGACAGCCGTCTGTGTCTCCAGTGGCTCACATTATTGGCAGTTTATTGTCGAGTGATTAATTTACACCAAAACTAAAAGATAACGTGCCTTCATCTCTGGAAACATTATTTGTGTCTTACATTTCATAATGAACTCAGATAAGCTCAGGGCCGACTCGTACTCCAGCAGGTCTTTTTCATGAATGTGAATGTGTGCAAAGGATTGTGGGTGATTGAGCTGAATTAAAGATGCGAAACGAAGGATCCTTCAAACTGAGACGGCCTTCAGAGGCGCTTGATGACGTGGCAGTCGAGATCTGCAGCCTTACTAGGACACAGCCTCCGTTTGAGAAACACCCGCAAATTATGAACAATATCCCAGAAATCAATCTGTGCCCCGTGATTTAAACACCTCTGATCTCTGTGTTTCTCTTTGGTCATAATGTTTTAGACTGTAATGATTGAACTCAGTGTTACTTACTCATCATTTCCGTATCCAATAAATCTGCTCAGGTCAAACTCCTGCATCGTCTTCTCTGAGGACAACAACACAAAAACTAAAGCTGACCACTGAGATGAGGAGAGTTTCACAGCACGTAATCCTCCGCCTCTCATATGAGGTTGAGCTTCGTTCACCAGTGAAAGATCACCCAGTTCATTCAGACAGTGAAACAGATTGATGTATTTATCTGGAGAGGGATTCTCACTGATCTTTTCTTTAATATAGTCGACTGTTTTCTTATTGTTGTGAGGGCTGTTTCCTGTCTGTGTCTTTAGTTCTTGTAAGAGACTCTGATTAGACTCCACTGACAGACCCAGAAGGAAACGAAGGAAAAGGTCCAGATGGCCATTTTTACTGTCTAAAGCCTCATCCACAGCTCTCTGATGGAGATCAGATAGTGAAGCTGTGTCTCCATTAGTTGGTTTGGTGATCTGGTTAAACACATTGATGTTCTTGTTTATAAAGGAGAGATGCACATATAGAGCCGCTAGATGTTCCTGAAGGCTCAGATGAACAAAGCAGAAGACTTTCCCCTGATACAAGCCCAACTCCTCTCTGAAGATCTGAGTGCACAATCCTGAGTACACTGATGCTTCTGTCACATCAATGCCACACTCTCTCAGGTCTTCCTCATAGAAGATCAGGTTTCCTTTCACAAGCTGCTGATACGCCAGTTTCCCCAGTTTGACAATCATGTCTTCATCTTTCACTTTCTTCTCATAGTCCTTCTCCTGTCTGATGTTGGTCTGAAGGATCAGGAAGTGTGTGTACATTTGAGTGAGAGTCTTGGGAATCTCTCCAGTCTCTGCTCTACTCATCATCTTCTCCAGAACAGTGGCTGAGATCCAGCAGAAAACTGGGATGTGACACATAATAAAGAGGCTCCTTGATGACTTCAGGTGTGAGATGATCCTGTTGGCCAGACGCCGATCACTGATTCTCTTCCTGAAGTATTCCTCCTTCTGTGGGTCACTGAAGCCTCGTACCTCTGTCACTCGATGGACACACTCAGAGGGGACGAGATCAGCTGCTGCGGGTCTGGAGGTGATCCAGATGAGAGCCGAGGGAAGCAGATTCCCCGCAATGAGGTTCGTCAGCAGCTCGTCCACTGAGGCCGATTCAGTCACATCACACAACCTCACATCGCTATGAAAATCCAGAGAAAGACGACACTCATCCAGACCATCAAAGATGAACAACACTTTATACTGATCACTGGATATTTCCATTTCTTTGGTTTTAGGGAAAAAGACATGAAGGAGATCTGAAAGACTGAGTGTTTTGTCCTTCATCAAGTTGAGCTCTCTGAAAGGAAGTGGAAATATGAGCTGGACGTCCTGATTCTGTTTCCCTTCAGCCCAGTCCAGGATGAACTTCTGCACAGAGACTGTTTTTCCAATGCCAGCGACTCCCTTTGTCAGCACAGTTCTGATGGGTTTGTCTTGTCCAGGTAAAGGTCTAAAGATGTCACTGCATTTGATCGCTGTGTCCTCTGTTTCTGCTCTCCTGGACTGTGTCTCAATCTGTCTCACCTCATGCTCATTATTGATCTCTCCACTTTCACTCTCTGTGATGTAGAGCTCTGTGTAGATCTCATTCAGGAGTGTTGGGTTTCCCTGCTTTGATATTCCCTCACACAAACACTCAAACTTCTTCCTCAGATTTGATCTCAATGTGTCGAGGACTTCAGCGGGTTTAGAGTCATGACTGTAAGATTAAAATACCACATTATTACACAAGTTAGAGAAGTAAATAGCCATAGATCACAAAATGGATGATTTGTTTGCTGTATTATGGGACACAGAACATCATACGGTTTCTGAAATGTTTCAATCATTAATCATGTGTTTGAATGATGTGTGATGTCATTACAGCTCCTAAAATTAAACAAAAGTCCCACATTTTACCTGAAACCAGGACACATGCTTTCATTAAAGTCTTGAGGTTGAATCTCAGGCGTGAACACAGTTTTGTTTTTAACTGGTCTGGATTGAAGATTTGCCCTTAAATCAGAATGAAGAGGGTAAAGAATCAGACACACTGATATTGATGTAATTGTGTCATTAACTGAGTAACAGACCAACAGCTTTTACAGTGTGTGAATGTATGAACAATACAATACATAGAGCTTTACACAAGAGCACAATGATCATCATTATTAGACTGACACTTACAGGATCTGAACTCATTACACTGCTGTATATTAATAAAACTTCATAAAATTAAATACTATAAGCATAGCTTTTATAGAGATGATATACCTGAGATCAGGCCGTTTGTCTCCACTCTTAAACTCTATTGGCTCACCCATAGACCGGTCACTCTTCATAGACACACAGCTGGACTCTGGGTTTGAGCTCTTCTGCTGGACTGAACTGGAACAGAGAAGAGATTCAGTTTAATCCTTTAGATTACTGATCAATCTTTACGAGAACCAAAATAAATTTGTGTGTGTGGTTGTTTTTGTTAAATATGATGACACAAATGTGTATAATGACATGGGTATGACACAGGTATTACAAGGAGAGTCAAAAAGACGTATAAATCAGTTTTTTTGAGAAAGTAAAAGTGTTTCCTGTGATGGAAACCCATCATGTTTCCTGTGATGGGTAGGGGCAGTGTGTGTGTGTGTGTGTGTGTGTGTGTGTTTGTGTGTGTGATGGGTAGGTTTATGGGCAGTGTGTGTGTGTGTTAGGGGTGGGAGAAAAGGTCGATGCTCACATAGAGACACGTTCTCACATAGAGAAAAAGCATCGCAGAGAAAAGAGGATTCTGACAACACGCCGACAGACAGGACAGAGCAAGTTACTTTCGATATGAAAAAGTCTAAACTTTAAAATGTTGTCTTTTTTAAAGAAATGTAACCACAAAGCATTTTGTGTGGCTCTTTAATGTGTCGTGCTCACTAGCGCCTCAGCTAAAGCTGCTCGTGAACCGATCATCTCTTCCTTCATTGAGAAGCATAAAATAAACATGAATGAACACTAAAAGAAATGTTGTTTCAACCGCGGAAAGACGTCAGTGCACACCGTTTTCAAGTTCAAGTCCACCAACATTAATCTCTCCTGACTGCTTTGTCGCACAAACTGGCAGATTCGGCGATGTGATTGGTCAGATCACCAGATTGTCAATCAAACTCACGGTGAAGGGTGAATTTGAAGATAAAATGGACAAACTACGACGTGTCCCGATTTCGTCGTGGTTGGGTTACAATATTAAAAGGACAGGTGTCCGTCAAAATGCAAGAGGAATAAACAGTCCAGCAGAACAAATCATTGTTAACTACTTAGACCATGATCGTTAGCGACCCGGATCTATATTTAACATGGATAGACCTCTACCTGTCATGATAATATATAAAACTCCTGATGTTAGAGTAACACTTACAGAAGAATAAAATAAAACCAATTTGTTACCTTTTGGAGCTTGGAAGGATTCAGTTTGAGCAGATGTTTAATAACATCATCATCATCTGTCCTCGTCAGAGTTCATTTACCAGTAGATTCAGCATCTGCCTCATATTCGTGATCTCGAGCATATTCTCCAAACTCATTTTCAGCGTCTTCAAAATCAATATTTTGATCACTGACAGCTTCTTGACCACATCCATCATCAAGAGACAGTGACACTAATATATGATTGTGTTTAGTACTTGCTCTCTGAAGTAAATCACTGAGCCATTTCAGGTTTTGCAGATTCTAATTATTGTTTCGTTTTCTGTCAGAGGTAACTATGAGTGAAAAGCAGGGGCAGAGCCAGACGATGTAAACATTCGGGGCTTAGCCCAAACCTAGGGGGGTCCGGGGGTATACTCCCCCGGGGAGATTTTTTTCCATTTACATCAGCTAAATGCACTATTTTTCAGGCTGATTGAGATAATAGAATGCCTAAAAATCTATATACTATCTGGGAAAATAAGTTACTCAGTAAAAAAAATAAAAAATTCACACAGTAGAGCCTACAACCTGTTTGGTATTTAACTGTTCTCCAGCTATAGTGAATCCAAAACACCAAACATGTTAAGGATGACTCATTTTAACCCCTGGCAAATAAAAAAGGCAACCATTATCTGACTATTTTTAAGTTAGCCTGCATAGGTAAAATTGGAATTTGGTGTAAACATCATTACTAATCTTTAGAGTTCAGTTTAGTTTACTTTGTGCTTAGCTGACAGATTTGTTACATCAGAATCCATGACCAATCAGATGATGTTTTCGGCTGCAAACTTTCGCGGTTAGTTAGTTCTACAAAGGAAATGCCCATATTAGGATTAGACAGCGCTGTGTGTGAGACTGAGAGCTTTATAAGGCATGACATTTTACATTTACATTTAATCATTTAGCAGACGCTTTTATCCAAAGCGACTTACAAAAAAGGGGAGAGTAATAGAAGCAACGGAACAGACAAGGCCAAAAACCTGTAAGAGCTGTAAGAAATCTCAATTAATTAGCACAATACACAATTTTTTTTTTTTTTTTTTTTTTTTTTTTTAAAGACAGACATCTACAACAAAAACTCACGTCCGCACAGTGCCGAACACTGGATTTTGATAGCTAAGATAGCTACAACCCATTAGGACTAAGGCTGTTGCCCCAGCTGTTGTCGTTAATGCAGATTCAGTGGCCCAATGGGTTGGTTTTGTATTCTAGCTAAACGCGCAGCAATAGCCATCTACAACAAAAACTCACGCACGCAATATACAGAACACTGGATTCTGATAGTTATGATTACTATGTAACATACCCGCCTGAAGGCGCAAATCCGGATGAGAGACGTAGATATGATCCCGGAGTGTACGCTTTTGGTCGTTGCTGTGGTGATCAGTAAGTGCTATTCTGTATTGGTCAAGTGCAAATGGAAAAGATGTGTCTTAAGATGTTTTTTAAGAATGGCTACAGACTCGGCAGCACGAATTGAGATCGGCAGGTCATTCCACCAGGTAGGAACGGTCCAGGAAAATGTCCGTGAGAGCGATTTCATGCCTCTTTGGGATGGAACCACGAGGCGCCGCTCGTTCGCAGAACGCAAGCTTCTGGAGGGTGTGTAAGTCTGAGCAAGTGAATTTAGGTATATTGGTGCCGAGCCAGAGGTTGTTTTGTAGGCGATAACTAGTGCCTTGAATTTGATGCGAGCAGCCATTGGCAACCAGTGCAGTTTGATGAAGAGAGGCGTAACATGCGCTCTCTTTGGCTCATTAAAGACCACTCTCGCCGCTGCATTCTGGATCAGCTGCAAGGGTTTGATAGTGCATGCTGGAAGCCCAGCCAGAAGAGCATTACAATAATCCAGTCTGGAGAGAACAAGAGCTTGAACCAGGAGTTGTGCAGCCTGTTCTGATAGGAAGGGTCTAATCTTTCTAATGTTGTATAAAGCAAATCTGCAGGATCGGGCTGTTGCAGTAATGTGGTCAGTGAAGTTTAACTGGTCAATCACAACTCCAAGGTTTCTTGCTGTCCTTGATGGAGTTATGGTCGATGAACCAAGCTGAATGGAGAAATTTTGATGAAGTGCTGGGTTGGTTGAGAAAACAAGTAATTCTGTCTTTGCAAGATTGAGTTTAAGATGATGCTCTTTCATCCAGTCAGAAATGTCTGTCAGACAGGCAGCGATACGAACACTGACTGTAGGATCATCTGGTTGAAATGAGAAGTAGAGTTGAGTGTCATCCGCATAGCAGTGATAGGAGAAGCCGTGTTTCTGAATGACAGAACCTAATGATGACATGTAGATGGAGAAGAGAAGTGGTCCAAGGACTGAGCCCTGGGGAACCCCAGTAGCTAGATTATAAGACGTAGACACTTCACCTCTCCATGACACCCTGTAGGACCTACCAGAGAGGTAAGACCTGAACCACTGGAGAGCAGATCCTGAGATCCCCGTCCTCTTAAGTGTTGACAGGAGGATCTGGTGGTTAACTGTGTCAAAAGCAGCAGACAGATCCAGCAGAATGAGCACTGAGGATTTGGAAGCTGCTTTTGCCAGTCTCAGTGCCTCAGTTACCGAGAGCAAGGCCGTCTCAGTCGAATGGCCGCTTTTGAAGCCGGATTGGTTGTTGTCTAGGAGGTTGCCCTGTTCAAGAAACCTAGAGAGTTGATTGAACACAACTCGCTCAAGGGTCTTTGCAATGAAAGGCAGAAGGGATACCGGTCGGTAGTTTTCTAAAAGTGCTGGATTCAGAGAGGGTTTCTTAAGCAGTGGGGTTACCCGAGCCTGCTTAAATGCTGTGGGAAAGGTTCCCGTGTGAAGAGAAGTGTTGACAATGTGAGTGAGTGCAGGAGTGATTGAAGAAGAAATAGCCTGAAGGAGGTGAGTGGGAATAGGATCAAGTGGACAGGTAGTAGGGTGATTGGAAAGGATGAGTTTAGAAATATCTGCCTCGGAGAGTGGAGAGAAGGATGGAAGCGTGTTCGTGTTAGTTGTTGAGATGTGCGTGTCAGTTAAGCCCCGTTTCCACCACAGGAACTTTACCCAGGAACTAGGAACTTTGGGTGGTACTTCGTGTGTTTAGACCGCAGGAACCAGGGTATAAATGAAGTTCCGGGTAAATATTTCCCCCTCCAAACGGTCCTGCTCGCGGGGTAGTACTTTTTCAAAGTTCAGGAACTTTCGAGGGCGGGACTTGGGCGCTGAACATGCTGATTGGTTGAGCTCACGCAGCATTTAGGTTCAACTCGGCATTTTTAAAAGTCAAGACAAGAGAGGAAAGTTAATTTTTCTGAGGGGTTAACTTTTTATTTCGTAAGTTATAAGATAATGAAGATAATGTTGGAGTAATGACACAGCGTATATTGCCCCAGGCAGTTTTTTACTTTAACTGCGCCTGACAAAAGAATTATTATTTTTTCTGAGATGATTATTTAAACAAATAAATAGCTTATAATAACTAAATCCACTAAATCTTTCAATCGGTACACACAAAAATGATTACTGTCCGCTAGGGCTGTCATTTTTGGAAAAAATCTAATTCGAACGGAATTAAAATATCAAGCAAGGCATTCGAATATATTCAATTATCTACAACGCCGTCATCTCCAGCAGCTGGAATGTGTTTACGGATGCCATAGCAACTCTCAACGGCCACCAGGACTTTACGGTTTTATAAAAGCTATTCATGTGTTGTAAAGTGTAATAATCATCTCAGAAAAAATTAATTCTAATGTCAGGCGCAGTTGAAGAAGTTGATTGTTTGCTTACATAGGCTTAGGGACAGTGTCATTATGCCAACATTATCTTCATAACTTCTTATGAAATAAAAAGATTATCCCTCAGAAAAATGTATTTTCCTCTCTTGTCAACATGCTTGGTGCATGAGCGCGACGTGTGCTCTTCAGTGGTGAAGGCGCGCGCTGTTATCACATAAGGACGCACACTCAAAAGTAATCCGGTCAGGTCATTTACATGGTGAAATGTTTCGTTTGATCGATTCATGAAAAGATTTATCCACCCATCTCAAAACGATTACAATTTCATTCAGTTTGGGCATTTTTATTACGATTGATCAGGTGTTTATATGGAGCATTTTCCTTCAGATTGGACTTTTAAACTGATTACAGTGCTCCATGGCATGTAAACGCACCGACAGTAAAAAAAAAAAAAAAAAATTGCGCTACATGGCACTTTAAAAACCGGATAGTTTATTTATAGTTCGATTACGGATATTTCACGTCATCTTCGAATGCATATTCGAATATCGAATAAAAAGTGACAGCCCTTGTCCGTCACTGGCTTGGAGGAACAGTCGCGTGCAGTCCTACATCACCGGACTAATTTGCCTAATCTTCTCGGAACTTTATCGCGGTCGAAACGCAGACAGCTGCAGGTCTGGGGGGGAGAAAAGTTCCTGTAAAAAAGTTCCTGGTACAAATTGTTCCGGGTAATTTTGGTGGCAACGGGGCTTTAGTGATGAGGAGAACTGTTTGCTAATGAGAGCTGTTTTGTTGGTGAAAAATGATGCAAAGTCATCAGCTGTAAGAGTTGATGAAGGAGGGGGAGGAGGTGGACAAAGGAGAGAGGAGAATGTTTTAAAGAGTTGGCGAGAGTCAGAGCAATTGTTGATTTTGTTGTGGTAGTATGTTGTTTTAGCAGTGGAGACATTTGTAGAGAAAGAAGAGAGAAGAGACTGATAAAAGGCAAGGTCAGTATTGTTTTTAGATTTATGCCATTTTCTCTCTGCCGCCCTGAGTCCAGAGCGATGTTCACGGAGAACTTCAGACAGCCAGGGGGCAGATGGGGTGGGGCGGGCTGGTCTGGATGAAAGGGGGCAAAAACTGTCTAAGGAGGATGTTAGAGTGGAGCAAAGAGTTTCAGTAGCACTGTTAGTGTCCAGTGCTGAGAACTGAGCAGGTGGAGGGAGTGAAGATGAAACCATAGTGGATAGGCGAGAGGGAGAGAGTGAGCGTAGATTACGCCGAAAGGTAATCTGTGTAGGAGTATGTTTCGTATCAGGAGTCAGTATGAGGTTAAGAGTGATGAGAAAGTGGTCTGAGGTGTGTAATGGAGTAACTAAAGTGTTGTCTGTGGAGCAGTTGCGTGTGTAGACCAGGTCTAATTGGTTACCTGATCTGTGAGTAGCCGTAGTAGATACTAACTTAAGGTCAAATGAAGTCAGTAGAGTGCTGAAGTCTGCAGCTAGGTGTTTATCAAGATGGATGTTGAAGTCGCCAAGCAGAATCAGTGGAGTGCCATCCTCAGGGAAGCTAGAAAGTAACACATCCAACTCCTCCACAAAGTTACCGAGGTGACCTGGAGGACGATAGACCACTACCACATGGATTTTAACAGGGTGAGTAATAGTGATTGAGTGCGATTCAAATGAATTGGCCGGTAGAGACGGTAATGGATCAAATTTCCAATCATTTGAGATAAGCAAACCAGTACCCCCACCCCTCCCAATAGGCCGAGGAGTGTGTGAAAAAGTATAATTGCTTGAGAGTGCTGCAGGAGTGGCAGTGTCCTCTGGTTTGATCCAGGTCTCAGTTAGGGCCATGAGGCTAAGCTGAGAATGAGTCCCAATAGATGAAATAAAGTCTGCTTTGTTTACAGCCGACTGGCAATTCCAGAGACCAATTGGAATAAAGAGTAAAGTAGCAGAGGATGTTAGGATATAGCGCAAATTATTAGGATTACGGCGTCTCGTGCGTACGGAGCGTGATTTACGAGTGCTAGTAGTTATAGTTGAGATTTGAAAGCACATGGTGAAAAGGCCAGATAGGAATTAGAGCCGAACACAAATAATGAAAAGGAAGATGATACTCAAGTGCCTTGCCGGGGTCCTTGCTCAGGAGGAGTTGCACTGGGAAGAGTTGAAGTCTTTACACTCGTCGGTCTTGCACTGGGAAGAGTTGAAGTCTTTACACTCGTCGGTCTTCACACAAGGAGGGCTTCACACTGCCGCTTCCGCTGCCGCGGACTATCACGCTATTTATACTCACTTGAGTATCGTTATTGAAAGCAGCTGGGAACGCCCCCAACAAACTCGCTTCCAACGTGGCAATGACCAAACAAATGCTAACTCAACAAATGCTAACTCCCACACACACCCAGAGAATATACCAAAACTAATAATACACACCTCAGCACTACACAGACACACTTATCCAACAACAAATGAACAAACAATCAAATGAGAAAAGTTACAAACACTTACAGAGTAGTTGTCTATCAGTCAATTGAATTGCTTCTCTCTAGCCAAAATGTTTCAAACACACAAGGCTTTTAATACCTCGCTGGCCACGCCCCCAACAAACTCGCTTCCAACGTGGCAATGACCAAACAAATGCTAACTCAACAAATGCTAACTCCCACACACACCCAGAGAATATACCAAAACTAATAATACACACCTCAGCACTACACAGACACACTTATCCAACAACAAATGAACAAACAATCAAATGAGAAAAGTTACAAACACTTACAGAGTAGTTGTCTATCAGTCAATTGAATTGCTTCTCTCTAGCCCGAATGACATGTTTCTGTGAATGGAGACGGCGCGGGAGCTCGCGTTAGAATAACTTTGGATGATTTCAGGTAGAAATCTAAAGGCGCACGGTGACAAAATATAATGAAATAACACCCTTAAATGTGTAATGTTGCCTTTTTTTTATTGTGACATGAAAGCTTACATGTAAAGGGAGTAAACTGGCCCAAAATCTCAAAATTGACTTTGTTTTCACCCGTCGTGTCTCGCCTTAATAAGTAAAACCTAACGTAGAGTAGAGTTACTAGCTAGCCAGCAATACAGTCATGTAACTCAAGTGTTACAACAGCGGATTCACAAACCTGTAACACTTTCGACTGACGCAGAATCTCTCTCTGGCCGGTGAGGTTTAGTGTTCCTTTTAAAAAAAATGTGTAGTGTCCATGTTAACTATAGTTAACTACAACGCCGGTGAAATACAAAAGCCCGCCAATCCCTGATGACAGGGATTGCGACGCATTGCCGACTGCCACACACACACACACACACACGGTAAAGGAGCTTTTGCTTCATTTTTTGCCGCTCCAGTCTGAAAGACTGAGAGGAAATTAAACAAAATGATTTTTTTTTTTTTTTTTTTTAAAGATTCGGGGCTTTTGACAAAACATTCGGGGCTAAAGCCCCATTAGCCGCCATGGTTCTTGCTGCACAAACTGCCACAGACTTTTAAAAAGGATTGCAGTTCTTGAAACAAAGTTATTTGTGGAACCACCAAACCGGACGAATCACACAGCAGAGCTTCATCACGAACGTCCTCTGCACACAGCCGGTGAGTCCCATAAATTTAGTGCTACTCAACAGATAGAGAAACAAGAAACTGATCAACACACTAATCGATGGCACAAACAGGGGGCAAGACCCAAACGCACTCGAGACATCAGATTGTCACGAGCTTCATATATTGCTGCCGTTGCATGCTCTACCCCAGACACAAGGATTGCAAACTCTAGTTTCCGACCACCATCGATACATCTCGAAAACAGATTTGAAGTATTAATGAATGTGGGTGAGGAATCCCCACACGTGATGAATATGATCGAACACAGATTGCATCAGCCCGCAGCTAACACTAATGCTAACAGGCGCTCAAGGTCGAGCAGACAGCGGCCCTCAGCTCAGAGCACAGCCGAGCCAAGGACTCTGATAGTGGGTGACTCTACAGTCAGAAACATTTGCAGCAGAGATACAACTACATGCTGCCTTCCACAAGCAACCATTTCTGATGTAAACAGGGAAATTGAGAACATTCTGATGAAACATAAGACTGCAAATCAACTAATCATTCATGTGGGGAAGAACGATATTCAGAGAGAGCAGTCAGAACTCATGAAGTCGGACTTCAATGAACTTTTTGAAACACTTAGAAAACTGAAAGTTCAGTCGTTCATCAGTGGACCACTGCCAGCAAGAGGAACAAATAGATTTTCACGGTTGCTTGGGCTTAATACATGGCTGCAAAAAACCTGTAACATGAATGGAGTGAACTTCATTGATAACTTCAATCTCTTCTGGAGTCAGAGACAACTGTTTACATCAAATGGCCACCACCCAAACAAACTTGGTGCAAGAGTGCTAAAGGACAATATTTATTTTTCCCTTCATCATCCTTCAGCTGTGTGTTTTAACCCACTCAACCTGATACAGAGTATGGATGACCACAGGACTTCATTTCAGCTCCTGAATGGACACTCGGCTGACACATCCCACAAGGACAATGAGAACTCCACACAGCCACAGCAATTGCTCATGGACACACTCCCAGCTGAGCCCTGCCCACAGAGCTCACTACAGACAGACTGTGAAGGATTAGAACTGCTCCAAGATTCAGCACCCAAAGATGACTTTCTTGAAAATGGACAGCAAAGCCAGGACAACATACTTCAACTTCCGATAACACCAGAGCAACAGCCCCTCTCACCAGACATGTCATTCCTCTCTCCAGCATCCCCGCATCTGGGCTTCTCAGAGAAAATGGAGGAACTGATTTTTGTTGGAACTAGACTATCACACTCAATTGCTGCGAGCCCCCAGATATCAACCAAAAAGCGTCAAGCCCCACAACCACCAAAGCCTGTGGGCCCAGCTCCCCCTCCTCCTGTGAGATTTCTTCGGTCACAACGCCAGGGCCCACACCCTCCTCCATCTGTTGTAGGTGAACCAAAAACAACTGATTCCAGCTCTCAGTGATGTGTTTTGGGTCCCCGCTATGATAACAGTACCTTTATCAAATGTTTACAAAACAAGTGGGAACCCAGTGTGCCTGCCTCTTTCTCTATCTCTGTTCTGTTACGTGAAGGAAAGTCTAAGGCCTTGTCAGGCCGTTTAACAAACCAATATAATCTGCTGCCTGTTACCTGTCAAACTAAGACTAATGTGGGTGAAAAAATTAATACTGTTAAGTTAGCACTTTTAAACATCTGTTCACTTAAGAACAAATCATTCCTAGTCAGCGACTTAATAACCACAAACAACCTTGATTTTTTGCTTCTAAATGAAACGTGGTTAGAAGAAAACTGTAGTGCAACAGTCCTCAATGAAGCAGCCCCTCCTAATTTTACTTTTATGAGTGTTTGCAGAGCAGTTAGGAGAGGTGGGGGTGTTGCTGCTCTTTTTAAAGATTTCTATCAATGTAAGCAAGTATCATTTGGTGATTATTTGTTTATAGAATATCTGGGTATTTTGTTAAAAGGTTCTCCACGCATCCTGCTTATCATTGTTTACAGGCCTCCAAAGTACTCTCCAGCCTTTATTGAGGAATTTACAGAACTGTTATCAATAATTTCCTCAGAGTTTGACTGTTTTGCTATTGCTGGGGATTTTAACATTCACATAGATAATATTGAATCCAGTACAACAAAAGAGCTCATGACTGTTCTTAACACTTTTGATTTGACACAGCATGTAAATGGACCCACACACAATCGTGGACACACTCTAGATTTACTTATCAGTAAGGGTCTAAACATTTCATCGATTGTTATTAAGGATATGGCACTGTCTGATCATTTCTGTATTTTCTTTGACATATCAATCACTCCTGCCATTGAAGCTAGATCTGTCTCTGTCAAAAAGAGATGCTTAAATGAGAACACTAATGTGCTGTTTATGAAGGCTTTATCTCTAAAACCAAGCATATCTGCAGACTCTGTTGATTTTCTCCTTGACTCCTTTAACTCAAAAGTTAAGAGTGTAATGGATGATATTGCCCCTCTGAAAGTCAGGAAAAAGAGTGGCAAACAAAAGGCACCATGGAGAAACTCAACAGCAGTTCAAATAATGAAAAGACAATGCAGAAAATCTGAACGAAAGTGGCGGAAGACAAAACTTGTAGTCCATTATAACGTCTATAAAGACAGCCTTCATGCTTTCAATGTTGAACTAGGCAAAGCTAGACAGACCTTCTTCTCAAATATTATAAACAAACACATAAACAACACGCGCACTCTTTTTGCTACTGTCGAGAGACTAACAAACCCCCCGAGTCACATTCCCAGAGAAATGCTCTCAGACAGTAAATGCAGTGAGTTTGCTTCCTTCTTCTCAGAGAAGATCAAAAATATCAGAAAGGCGATCAGCACATCCTCTAGTTGCTCTGGGGTCAGTCAGATCAGACCAAACCCTTGGAAAATTACCATGTCTGATTTCGAAACAATTGACGGTAAAATTTTAGAAGACACAGTACAGCATCTTAAAACATCAACCTGCACCCTTGACGCACTCCCCACTTCTTTTTTCAAAAGTGTGTTTAACTGTTTGGAAGCAGATCTCCTAGAAGTGGTGAACTCCTCACTTCTCTACGGGACTTTTCCAACCGCCCTTAAAACTGCAATAGTTAAGCCTCTTCTGAAAAAGAGAAATCTAGATAACTCCATACTGAGCAACTACAGACCAATCTCAAATCTCCCCTTCATAGGCAAAATCATCGAAAAAGTTGTTTTCAATCAACTAAACAAATTCTTAAACTCAAACGGATTCTTTGACAATTTTCAATCTGGTTTCCGACGGCATCACAGCACAGAGACAGCGCTCATAAAGATTATAAATGATATTTGCTTAAATACTGATACAGGCAAAACATCAATTCTGGTTCTACTCGATCTCAGTGCTGCATTCGACACTGTTGACCACAACATACTTCTAGACAGGCTGGAAAACTGGGTCGGGCTTTCTGGGATGGTCCTCAGATGGTTCAGATCATACTTAGAAGGAAGAGGTTATTATGTGAGTATAGGAGACCATAAGTCTGAGAGGACGTCCATGACATGCGGAGTCCCACAAGGGTCAATTCTAGCACCTCTCCTGTTTAACCTGTATATGCTGCCACTGAGCCAAATAATGAAAAAGAACAATATTTCTTACCACAGCTATGCTGACGACACCCAGCTCTACTTAGCACTGTCACCTAATGACTACAGCCCCATTGACTCGCTGTGCAAATGCATTGATGAAGTTAACGACTGGATGTGCCAAAACTATCTTCAGTTAAACAAAGACAAAACTGAAATCATTACATTTGGAAACAAAGATGAAATTCTCAAGGTGAACGCGTATCTTGAGGCTAAAGGCCTGATAACAAAAAATCAAGTCAGGAATCTTGGTGTAATTTTGGAGTCAGACCTGAGTTTCAGTAGTCATGTCAAAGCAATAACTAAATCAGCATACTATCATCTGAAAAATATTGCAAGGATTAGATGTTTTGTCTCCAGGCAAGACTTAGAGAAACTGGTTCACGCTTTCATCACCAGTAGGGTGGACTATTGTAATGGACTTCTCACTGGCCTTCCCAAAAAGACCATTAGACAGCTGCAGCTCATACAGAATGCTGCTGCCAGGATTCTGAGCAGAACCAGAAAATATGACCATATCACACCAGTCCTCAGGTCTTTACACTGGCTTCCAGTTACATTTAGAATCGATTTTAAAGTACTATTACTTGTTTATACATCACTCAATGAGCTAGGACCTCAATACATCGCAGATATGCTGATTAAATACAAACCCAACAGATCACTCAGATCAGCAGGATCAAGTCAGTTAGAAATACCAAGAGTTCACTCAAAGCAAGGAGAGTCTGCCTTTAGCTATTATGCCAGCCGTAGTTGGAACCGGCTTCCTGAACAGATCAGATGTGCTCCAACAGTAGCCACATTCAAATCCAGACTCAAAACACATCTGTTCAGCTGTGCATTTACTGAATGAGCACTGTGCCACTGTACGTCCGACTGATTGCACCTTATCTATGCATCATTTTTTAAATAATTTTTTATAACTGTTTTAGTTTACCTGTTCTTTTCTTTGGTTATCATCATTTTATTACTTTTAAGTCTCTTTACATTGTATTCTTTTTCTTATGCATTTTTTAGCCCTATTTTAATTCCTTTCTATGTAAAGCACTTTGAATTGCCATTGTGTATGAAATGTGCTATATAAATAAACTTGCCTTGCCTTGCCTTGACTGTAGAGTCACCCACTATCAGAGTCCTTGGCTCGGCTGCGCTCTGAGCTGAGGGCCGCTCTCTGCTCGACCTTGATCGCCTGTTAGCATTAGTGTTAGCTGTGGGCTGATGCAATCTGTGTTCGATCACATTCATCACGTTTTGGGATTCATCACCCTCATTCATTAATACTTCAAATCTGTTTTCGAGATGTATCGATGGTGGTCGGAAACTAGTGTTTGCAATCCTTGTGTCTGGGGTAGAGCATGCTACTGCAGCAATATATGAAGCTCGTGACAATCTGACGTCTCGAGATGTGTTTTGGGTTCCCGCTATGATAACAGTAACTTTATCAAATGTTTACAAAACAAGGGGGAACCTAGTGTGCCTGCCTCTTTCTCTATCTCTGTTCTGTTACGTGAAAGAAAGTCTAAGGCCTTGTCAGGCCATTTAATAAACCAATATAATCTGCTGCCTGTTACCTGTCAAAATAGGATTAATGTGGAGGAAAAAAATGATTACTGTTAAGTTAGCGCTTTTAAACATCTGTTCACTTAAGAACAAATCATTTCTAGTCAATGACCTAATAACCACTAACAACCTAGATTTTCTGCTTTTAAATGAAACGTGGCTAGAAGAAAACTGTAGTGCAACAGTCCTCAATGAAGCAGCCCCTCCTAACTTTACTTTTATGAGTGTCTGCAGAGCTGTTAGGAGAGGTGGGGGTGTTGCTTACATTGATCGAAATCTTTAAAAAGAGCAGCAAGTATCATTTGGTGACTATTTGTCTCTAGAATATCTGGGTATTGTGTTAAAAGGTTCTCCACGCATCCTGCTTATCATTATTTACAGGCCTCCAAAGTACTCTCCAGCCTTTATTGAGGAATTTACAGAACTGTTATCAATAATTTCCTCAGAGTTTGTCTGTTTTGCTATTGCTGGGGATTTTAACATTCACATAGACAATATTGAATCCAGTACAACAAAAGAGTTCATGACTGTTCTTAACACTTTTGATTTGACACAGCATGTAAATGGACCCACACACAATCGTGGACACACTCTAGATTTGCTTATCAGTAAGGGTCTAAACATTTCATCAATTGTTATTAAGGATGGGGCACTGTCTGATCATTTCTGTATTTTCTTTGATATATCAATCTCTCCTGCCATTGAAGCTAGATCTGTCTCTGTCAAAAAGAGATGCTTAAATGAGAACACTAATGTGCTGTTTATGAAGGCTTTATCTCAATCAACAGAGTCTGCAGATATACTTGGTGTTATTCTCCTTGAATCCTTTAACTCAAAGGTTAAGAGTGTAATTGATGATATTGCTCCTCTAAAAGTCAGGAAAAAGAGTACCAAACAAAAAGCACCTTGGAGAAACTCAACAGCAATACAAATAATGAAAAGACAATGAAGAAAATCTGAACGCATGTGGCGGAAGACAAAACTTGTAGTCCATTATAACATCTATAAAGACACCCTTCATGCTTTCAATGTTGAACTAGGCAAAGCTAGACAGACCTTCTTCTCAAATATTATAAACAGAAACATAAACAACACGCGCACTCTTTTTGCTACTGTCGAGAGACTAACAAACCCCCCGAGTCACATTCCCAGAGAAATGCTCTCAGACAGTAAATGCAGTGAGTTTGCTTCCTACTTCTCCGTGAAAATCAATAATATCAGAAAGGTGATCAGCACATCCTCTAGTTGCTCTGGGGCCAGTCAGATCATACCAAACCCTCGGAAAATTACCATGTCAGATTTCGACGCTATTGACTGCAAAATTTTAGAAGACAGTACAGCATCTTAAAACATCAAACTGTGCCCTAGACACACTCCCCACTTCTTTCATCAAAAGTGTGTTTAACTGTTTAGAAGCAGATCTCCTAGACGTGGTAAACTCCTCACTTCTCTATGGGACTTTTCCAACCGCCCTTAAAACTGCAATAGTTAAGCCTCTTCTGAAAAAGAGAAATCTGGATAACTCCATACTGAGCAACTACAGACCAATCTCAAATCTCCCCTTCATAGGCAAAATCATTGAAAAAGTTGTTTTTAATCAGTTGAACAAATTCTTACGCTCAAATGGATACTTTGACAATTTTCAATCTGGTTTCCGTCCACATTACAGTACAGAGACAGCGCTCAAAGATTATAAATGATATTCGCTTAAAAACTGATACAGGCAAAACATCAATTCTGGTACAACTGGATCTCAGTGCTGCATTCGACACTGTTGACCACACCATACTTCTAGACAGGCTGGAAAACTGGGTTGGGCTTTCTGGAATGGTCCTCAAATGGTTCAGGTCATACTTAGAAGGGAGAGGTTATTATGTGAGTATAGGAGACCATAAGTCTGAGTGGACATCCATGACATGCGGAGTCCCACAAGGGTCCATTCTTGCACCACTCCTGTTTAACCTGTATATGCTGCCACTGAGCCAAATAATGAAAAATAACAATATTTCTTACCACAGCTATGCTGACGACACCCAGCTCTACTTAACACTGTCACCTAATGACTACAGCCCCATTGACTCCCTGTGCAAATGCATTGATGAAGTTAACAACTGGATGTGCCAAAACTATCTTCAGTTAAACAAAGATAAACCCAAATCACTACATTTGGAAACAAAGATGAAATTCCCAAGGTGAACGCATATCTTGAGGCTAAAGGCCTGATAACAAAAAATCAAGTCAGGAATCTTGGAGTGATTTTAGAGTCAGACCTGAGTTTCAGTAGTCATGTCAAAGCAATAACTAAATCAGCATACTATTATCTGAAAAATATTGAAAGGATTTGATGTTTTGTCTCCAGGCAAGACTTAGAGGAACTGGTTCATGCTTTCATCACCAGTAGGGTGGACTATTGTAATGGCCTTCTCACTGGCCTTCCTAAAAAGACCATTAGACAGCTGCAGCTCATACAGAACGCTGCTGCCAGGATTGTGAGCAGAACCAGAAAATATGACCATATCACACCAGTCCTCAGGTCTTTACACTGGCTTCCAGTTACATTTAGGATCGATTTTAAAGTACTATTACTTGTTTATAAATCACTCAATGAGCTAGGACCTCAATACATCGCAGATATGCTGATTAAATACAAACCCAACAGATCACTCAGATCAGCAGGATCAAGTCAGTTAGAAATACCAAGAGTTCACTCAAAGCAAGGAGAGTCTGCCTTTAGCTATTATGCCAGCCGTAGTTGGAACCGGCTTCCTGAACAGATCATATGTGCTCCAACAGTAGCCACATTCAAATCCAGACTCAAAACACATCTGTTCAGCTGAGCATTTACTGAATGAGCTCTGAGCACTGTATGTCCGACTGATTGCTTCCTATCTTATCTCTTTATTCTTTTTATAATTGTTTTAGTTTACCTTTGTTCTTATCTCTGGTTATTGTTTATTTTATATGTTCTTTTGAGTTAAATATGACGAGTGAAAACTGGGTTTGATGGAAATAGTAAGTTTGACAATAAGGTTTGAGTATGTGTAAATCTGTGGAGGGTATGATGAGTGAGTATGGGTTTAACAAGAAGGTTTCTGAGTAAAAATCAGGGAAGAGTGATCAAAATGGATGTTATGAACGTGTTTGAGAAAGAAATGAATGAGAGGTGTTCTAATAAAGATGGTACATGTATGTAGGCTGTAAACTGAAGAATGTTTATTTTTATATCAGACCGTTATTGTGGATCTTGCGTTTCCAAATGTTGCAGTTCGAGCTTCATGTAAATCAGGGGCGGGTCTTAGCATCACCATTGGTCCACTAGCTCTAGATTGGAAGCTCATCCCGTAGCCAATCAATCAAAGAGGGAAGTTGACGTCACAGAGTCTCGTCTAGAGTCGTGCCGCTCAGTTCAGCCAGCTGCTGTTGACTTCAGCTACGAGTATAACGCGCTCTCTATCACTGTATCGGCAAGGAAATGCATTATTTTATTGTTATGAATATAATCTTAGGAATCTATTATTTTGTATTATAGATGTTTTAGGGGGTTTCTCACAATTAAAGCACTCAAATGGAAGTGATCATGACTGGGTGCTTACAGACGCGGGTCGCTCAGTTCAGCCAGCCGAGTTCTCTAACACCAGTGGTGGAGGAAGTACTGAATCTCTCTCATTAAATCAGTGTGTCACAGGGAAAAATTTACAAAATCTACATAAATTAATTATACTGCTAAATTAATATAATTTTTGTTTAAATTCTGAGTAATGACTTTATGTAATTTCAGTGCATAATGCCATTAATGAAACTGGAATAGGCCTATTAATTTAAATATCAAAATGAAAACAGAGTTTAAACTTGTTTGTACTTCATTAATTTTCTCACTCTTTTCTCACTTTTTGCGTTCATTTTTATTTCATGTCGCTGTACATACTCGTTTATTGTATAGGACAGTGTAAACAGCTCAATAACCCTTTTATTTAAATAGGTTTAAGAGAATGCTTTCTATAGTTGAACTGAGCGGCCAGCCAAGCGTCAGTAATGCTGCCTTCATTTGCTATCGGACATTTTTATAATTCTGACTTCTGAAGTCATGATTAGGAGATCATTGCATTCAAGTTTCAAAATGTACAATTTTTACCTAGGAAACTCCGAGAGCACATGAAGGCAGCATAAGTAGCCAGTCATGATCACGTTCATTTGATTGTGAGAAACCCCCTAAAACATCTATACGAAATAATAGATTCCTAAGATTATATTCATAACAATAAAATAATGCATTTCCTTGCCGATACAGTGATAGAGAGCGCGTTATACTCGTAGCTGAAGTCAACAGCAGCTGGCTGAACTGAGCGGCACAACTCTAGACGAGACTCTGTGACGTCAACTTCCCTCTTTGACTGATTGGCTACGGGATGAGCTGTCAATCTAGAGCTAGTGGACCAATGGTGATGCTAAGACCCGCCCCTGATTTACATGAAGCTCGAACTGCAACATTTGGAAACGCAAGCGCAGAATGCAAAAACGAGCAAAGGAGAAAAGAGCACAGACATACAAAAAATGAAAATAAGTGCAGAAAACATGATTTTGTTTGCGATTCAGACAATTTTGAATTCGTGATTCAGTTTTCAGCAATATAATTTTAAACCTTCTTAAATGTTTGACTCACGCTTATTATTTGTATTTCTATGACCGCATTGTTTGTGATTGTGCATTGATTTTTAAATTTTGTGCATTATATTTTCACATGTGTTTTAAAAATTTTGATTCATGCTTATTATTTTTTTATGCTTGACTGCAAATCAGTCGGCGGGAATTTGAGCCCATAGTCCGGGTAAACACTATGTTAAACTATCTGATTATTTTTATTAATAGACTGAAACTTACAGGATCTGAACTTGTTACACTGCTGTATATTAATAACAATTTCATTAAAAAATCTAATACTATAAGCATAACTTTTATAGAGATGATATACCTGAGATCAGGCCGTTTGTCTCCACTCTTAAACTCTATTGGCGGACCCATAGAGCAGTCACTCTTCATAGACACACAGCTGGACTCTGGGTTTGAGCTCTTCTGCTGGACTGAACTGGAACAGAGAACAGATTCAGTTTAATCCTTTAGATTACTGGGATCATTCTTTAGGAGAGGAACCAAAAAAAATGTGTGCGTGTCCTTGTTTATATTACATTGTTAGGACCAGCCAGCGGTCCCCACTTTTCAAAAGGCTTATAAATCATACAGGAGGAGTTTTTTGAGAAAGTAAAGATGCAGAATATTTCCTATGATGGGTAGGTTTAGGGGTAGTGTGTGTGTGTGTGTGATTTTTTTTATGATGTAACACTATTTAACACTGTTTGTTGTGTACCTGCATCCTGGAGAGAAATCTCCACCTGTGGATCCTTGTGGATCAGCCATGATGAAGCTGCAGGAGAATCTGATGAGTTTGATCTCCTCCACTGACTCTGAATGAACAAACATCACACACTAAATTAAATGATTACATTAAACGTCCTTCATCATTTATCTGAACACATCTGGAGTGTGTGAGGAAAGGATCCCGTGACGTGTGAACTTAAGTTCAGACATAGGTCCTATTTAAACACACACTGATTGAACATGTTCGGTCAAACCAGGGCCGTGCACGATCCACTGCCCCTCTTGCCCCCTTCTCTCCCTCACCCCTAGAGGATTCCCATAAAAGTATTTTTTCCGCTAAAACCCACTCTGTGTTTTCCCACTCGCTCCGCAGCATCGCTCACAGTCTGTGGCAGTGGCTGCTCTTTGTGTCTCTTTCCAAAATGCCGCCCCATTAACAGGTAGATTACAAACTACACATTTTTGTTTAAACTGACAAACATTAACAAGCCCTTTGTCTCAAATTATATTCAATAAATGTAGCGAATCAGAATAAACTTTTTGGAAGTATACAACAATAAATTAGCACTTAAGAGAAACAATTGTAGTATGATTGTAATAAGGTTTATTCGTTATTCCACATTAAGATAAACTCAATCCCCTTACTGCGCCACTGATTCAAAATGTCGGCCCTGGAAAACAAACCCGACCAACGCCAACAGGACAAAACCCAACAAACGCGTGAAATGGCCAATACAACACATCAGCTGTTAAACCTCTGAAGAATCACAGACATCACCAAACACAAAAGAAACATTATAGTAAAAGAAACCCTTCATTAAAGATTTCATATCAAACAAACAATCACTCAAAATGTCCTCCAGAGATTCATATTAATATGAGGAAGTCACACACATGAACACTCACCTCGATCAAACTTTTACAAGATACAGCTTCTCCAATCCTCCAGCTTTAACATCAGAAAGATACACGGACATTCCTGATTAAACTCTGATAAACGTTTCTATTAAACTCTTTAAAGCTCTGTTTTCCCCGTATCGTATTCGTGTTTTACCTGCTTAAAATGGCGGCAAGCCAACAGGTGAGCTCCAGCTTACTTTCACTTTGCATTTGTGACGAAAGTAAACAGACACGCGCGTTCACGAGAGCACCACGGCGCATGCGCGAGAGCAGACGTTGTTGCGTGAACGTGGAGATTAATGAATAAAGAGGTAAATTAGTTTTGCATGAGCACTCGCGTTGCTTTGTTTGTTTTAATCGTTTCTTTCGTTCATATAGTTTTGTACTTGTTTTATTTATTCCTCAATTTGTTCATGACTATTCGAATTCATTCTGCTCTTTTTCAGTTAATTTTTATGTGTCATTTAAAAAGTTTTATTGCCTACAATTTAATCGTTTATGCATGAGTTATGATAACTTCCGTCGGATGCGTTTTATTGCTCTTATTAGGGCATGAAAAACAAGCCCTGAGCTGCAGGAGAATCTGATGAGTTTGATCTCCTCCACTGACTCTGAATGAACAAACATCACACACTAAATTAAATGATTACATTAAACATCCTTCATCATTCATCTGAACACATCTGGAGTGTGTGAGGAAAGGATCCCGTGATGTGTGAACTTAAGCTCAGACATAGGTCCTATTCACACACACACTGATTGAACATGTTTGGTCGAACCAGCGCCGTGCCACTACCCCTCTTGACCCCCTTCTCTCCCTCACCACTAGGGCAGGGGTTCTCAAACCTGTCCTGGGGACCCCCAACCAGTACACATTTTGCATGTCTCCCTCATCAAACACACCTGATTCAACTCATCAGCTCATAGAGACTCTAAGATTTGAATTGTGTGTCTGATGAGGGAGACATGCAAAATGTGCAGTGGTGAGGGGTCCCCAGGACAGGTTTGAGAACCACTGCCCTAGAGGATTCCCATAAAAGTATTTTTTCCGCTAAAACCCACTCTGTGTTTTCTCACTCGCTCCGCAGCATCGCTCACAGTCTGTGGCAGTGGCTGCTCTTTGTGTCTCTCTACTCCAAAATGCCGCCCCATTAACAGGTAGATTACAAACTACACATTTTTGTTTAAACTGACAAACATTAACAATCCCTTTGTCTCAAATTACATTCAATAAATGTAGCGAATCAGAATAAACTTTTTGGAAGTATACAACAATATAAATTTAATTAGCACTTAAGAGGAACAATTGTATTATGATTGTAATAAGGTTTATTTGTTATTCCACATTAAGATAAGTACTCAATCCCCTTACTGCGCCACTGATTCAAAATGTCGGCCCTGGAAAACAAACCCGACCAACGCCAACAGGACAAAACCCAACAAACGCGTGAAATGGCCAATACAACACATCAGCTGTTAAACCTCTGAAGAATCACAGACATCACCAAACACTAAAGAAACATTATAGTAAAAGAACACATTTGTTAAAGATTTCATATCAAACAAACAATCACTCAAAATGTTCTACAGAGATTCATATTAATATGAGGAAGTCACACACATGAACACTCACCTCGATCAAACTTTTACAAGATACAGCTTCTCCAATCCTCCAGCTTTAACATCAGAAAGATACACGGACATTCCTGATTAAACTCTGATAAACGTTTCTATTAAACTCTTTATAGCTCTGTTTTCCCCGTATCGTATTCGTGTTTTACCTGCTTAAAATGGCGGAAGTCGACAGGTGAGCTCCAGCTTACTTTCACTTTGCATTTGTGACGAAAGTAAACAGACACGCGCGTTCACGAGAGCACCACGGCGCATGCGCGAGAGCAGACGTTGTTGCGTGAACGCAGAGATTAATGAATAAAGTGGTAAATTAGTTTTGCGTGAGCACTCGCGTTGCTTTGTTTGTTTTAATCTTTTCTTTCGTTCATATAGTTTTGTGCTTGTTTTATTTATTCCTCAATTTGTTCATTCTCTCGGTCTTTTGTACTTTCTCTCTTTTTTATTGTTCTATTCTCAAATTTATTCTGCTCTTTTTCAGTTAGTTTATCTGTCATTTATAATGTTTTATTGCCTATAATTTAATCGTTTATGCATGAATTATGATAACCTCCGTCTGATGTGTTTTATTGCTATGAAAAACTATTAAACAATGAAAAGTCATTATTTTACACGTTTCAGAGATTTTTAGATGTCCACTAGAGTTTATGATTTAAACTGAAGAGATGCTGGTGTGTATTTAAATAAAATAAAAAACAAGCAATACAATTTGACAAAATACATCCAGAAATATAGATTGATAGCGTTAGTTGTTCTTGACAGAAGTTGAAGTTTGCGTGTCTGTGATCTCAGAACATGAGGACATCTCTTCATCCGGTCAGCTGTGGAAACCCAACTCAGATGCTCCTCCAGTGGGCCAGAGTTTGTCCATTTACCCTCATCAGCTGATCAATCTGATTATGCTCAACATGGACACATTTCTCCCACAGCTCTCCTCTGAGAAGATCTGGCCATCAGCTGTTTTCAGTCTCGTCTGAAATGAGCAGTGTTGGGGAAACGCTTTACAAGCAACATGCATTACATAATCAGATTACTGTTTGATGTTCATGCAAATCACATTCTAATAACACAAATACATTTATTTACAGTCAAAGTTACTGCAGATGATTAGTCTCTGAAAATAGATCCCCAATTTGTCGGTCAGTTCCGATGTACGTCTCCATTCCCTCCTTGAGGGAACGAGGGTTACATATGTAACCAAGAAGTTTTCTTCTTTTAGGGTATTATAAACCTGTTTTGGTACTGTAACAAGTTCGATATGATAAGGAAGGAAGAGGACACGGGGGTCGGCTGGACTGTTGCTGCTTCTCTTTTATTTTCGTCTCTCAAAGTCAATAACACACTCAGGCGTGTGCCTTCAGTCAAACTCATAAACAACAATAGCTTCCGGTTCACAGCACTTCCGGCTTCCGGATCAAACTCAGGGTCTCGTGTGTCGCATCAACAGTCCGACTCTCTCTCTCCCCCGTCTGCGGTTCCACCGGTGTTTTGTACCCTCTCCGCACCCATTACTGGAACAAGAGACAGGTGTTATTAATCTGCTTCCAACCCACTCACTTACCGCTCGTCCCGCGGCTCTCTCTCCCGCTGCAGACCTCGCTGAACCACGCCCCCCTTGCCACATACCCCCACCACCCGACTCAGGCCGGGGAGCCGTCCGGCCTGCAGCCCTTTCTGGAGAGGAAGTCGGCGACAGCCATCTGAGCACCCGGCCTGTGGACCACCTGGAACTTAAACGGCTGAAGAGCTAGATACCAACGGGTGATCCGCGCGTTGGTATCCTTCATGCGGTGGAGCCATTGGAGAGGCGCGTGGTCCGAACAGAGGGTGAACTCCCGCCCCAGGAGGTAGTAGCTGAGGGTGAGAACGGCCCACCTGATGGCCAGGCACTCTTTTTCGATGGTGCTGTA
The DNA here is from genome assembly GCF_024679245.1 of Pseudorasbora parva. Taxonomy (NCBI): domain Eukaryota; kingdom Metazoa; phylum Chordata; class Actinopteri; order Cypriniformes; family Gobionidae; genus Pseudorasbora; species Pseudorasbora parva. Next base: position 45,750,080 of record NC_090179.1, read on the forward strand.
CTTAGCCTCTCTCTTTGAGAGCTTACGGCTAATGTACAGCACCGGCCGCTCTCCCCCCTCCACCTCCTGGGCCAGGACGGCGCCCAGCCCTCTGTCCGACGCGTCAGTCTGCAACAAGAAAGGGAGAGAAAAGTCAGGGGAGTGTAAAAGCGGCCCGCCACATAGAGCAGCCTTAACTTGGGTGAAGGCCTGCTGGCACGGCTCCGTCCATTGGACCGTATCTGGTAGCCCCTTTCTAGTAAGGTCAGTCAAAGGGCTGGTGAGGTCCGAATAATTTGGTATAAACCGTCTATAATATCCCGCCAGCCCCAAGAACTGTCTTACCTCCTTTTTGGTCTTGGGTCTCGGACAGGTTGCAATCGCGGCGGTCTTATCAATTTGGGGACGCACCTGCCCATGACCCAAGTGGAAGCCCAGATACCTTACTTCCACCCACCCAATCGCACACATCTTCGGGTTGGCCGTGAGCCCCGCTCCCCTCAGCGACCTCAGGACCGCCCTGACATGCTGCATATGCCGCTGCCAATCGTGACTGTAGATCACGATATCATCCAGATAGGCAGCAGCATATGCGGCATGGGGACGCAAGATCCTGTCCATGAGGCGCTGAAAGGTAGCGGGTGCCCCGAACAAACCGAAAGGAAGCGTGACAAATTGGTGCAATCCAAACGGCGTGGTGAAAGCTGTCTTTTCTTTGGACAATGGAGACAAGGGGATCTGCCAGTAGCCCTTTGTTAAGTCCAATGTCGAATAAAATCGAGCCGTGCCCAGCCGATCAAGCAACTCGTCAACCCGCGGCATTGGATAAGCGTCGAATTTCGACACTGCATTCACCTTTCGTGCTTTGATGCTCGCCTCTGGCCCGAGATCATCCTCTCCCCCGATCACCGTTGCCAACAACACTGATTCCACCTCATTCCATTTTTTAAGGAGGTTGAGGTGGTATATTTGACGTGCCTCATTCCTATCGGATCGTATCACTTCATAATCGAGGTCTCCAATTTGTCGTGCGACCTCAAACGGCCCCTGCCACTTCGACATTAATTTAGAGCTCGAGGTAGGGAGTAACACGAGCACTTTCTCTCCCGGTGTGAATTTGCGTAGCTTCGTACCCCTGTTATATGACCGGCTCTGGCGGTCCTGGGCTTGCAATAAATTCTCCCTAGATAGCCGCCCCAAGGTGTGGAGTTTTGTTCGCAAGTCCAGCACATACTGAATTTCATTTTTCGCCAAAGAAGGCCCCTCCTCCCAAGTTTCTCGCAGGACGTCCAGCACCCCCCGTGGCTGGCGCCCGTAGAGAAGCTCGAAGGGGGAAAACCCCGTGGAGGCTTGGGGGACCTCCCGCACGGCAAACAAGAGGGGTTCTAACCACCTATCCCAATTTTTGGCGTCTTCCTGTACGAACTTACGGATCATGGATTTAAGTGTGCGATTAAACCGTTCGACCAAGCCGTCCGTTTGTGGGTGATAGACGCTTGTTCGAATGGACTTAATGCCCAATAACCCGTATAGTTCACTTAATGTACGTGACATAAACGCCGTGCCTTGATCAGTGAGGATTTCTTTCGGAATCCCCACCCGGGAGAATAGACGAAACAGTGCGTCCGCAACACTCTTCGCAGAGATGTTGCGGAGGGCCACGGCTTCCGGGTATTGTGTTGCGTAGTCCACGATAACTAGCGCAAAACGATGCCCGCGTGCGGATCGCTCTAATGGCCCGATGAGGTCCATCGCAATTCTTTCGAAGGGGACCTGCATTAAAGGAAGTGGGCGCAAGGGCGCTTTTGGGGAGGCCAGTGGATTCACCAACTGACATTCAGGGCAAGACGCGCACCACCTGCGCACATTGTCATGAATGCCTGGCAAAAAAAATCGGGTCATTAAGCGATTCAGTATGGCCTCCTATAAAACCTAGGGCCTTGTATAAAACTAACAGGCACGGAGTACAAAGTTTTAATGGCCCAGTCATACCGAGAACATGTTCGTCTTCCACCCTACAACGTTTGGCCAGCTTAGAAAGCTATAAATGCCCAAACATGGCCTCCAAGATAAGGTGTTTATGAATAGAAATTATACAAAAAAAAGGGTGAAAAAAATTACTTTGAGCAAAATCTGAGACTAGCAGCCATTTTCCTGGATGTTGTCTGATTTGATTCGGCATGACCCACTATTCCTCTGGAGCATGATTTGACTTGAAACACAATTAAGAAAGTTGACTTGTGCAATTAAAAACTAATACAATTTCTGCAGTACATTTAACATTAGCCATTGTTACTTCTTAGTAGGGTCATCAAGGTCTAAGCCATGTCTTACAGAAATATGGATTTTGTGCATTGATACATTTTGAAACCACTGCATCACTTCAATACACCATACATGATGTATGTTCTAATTCCTGTAAGTTTTACATAAATTAAATATTTGAATGTGTATGTTGTCATTGTTCATTGAGGTTGAAATTGAGTGATGCTTGACACTGAAATTATATTTTTAAAAATATGTTAATAAATGATGTAATTATGACAATGTTTGTCATATTTATGTTGAATTGACATCGAAGCTTGACATTAAATGAAATCAAAATTACATCAACAAAATATCTTGACATCAAATAAATGTTGAGTCGACATCAAAGCTTGAAATTGTATGGGGAGATTTGTCTTGGGCTCTGGTGCCCACATACACATACATTGATCAAAAATGATGTGATTTGACATTATTTTTTTTAATTAATTCACAATATGTATACATTCATTATTAATCTTATGCATTATGTGAAGAAAACATATTCATTAATATTTCTTGTCCTCTCACATTGACAGTTGCTAATTGTTACTTTAAATCACATATATTATTTACGTTATAAATTAGGTAGTTTCGGTAGTTTCACATTTCAATCCTAAAACAGCTGCCAAATATGAAATGTTTAGTTTAGCTACTTGCATCTTATCTCGCACATCTTATCTCGCACTTAACTAAAGCCTTGTGCTGGAATTTGTGCTCAGCACCTTTTCTGAAAACAAAGCCCACCTACTCTGTTTTGATTGGTCACGGACCGCAGGGAGCTCAGATGAAAAGAACTTGGTGCTGTATTAGGCAATTATTTCACAAAATGTATAGCCTACACATCGGACAAATACAGAGGTCCGGATTTGAATTATTGGCCATCATTACACTCTAAAAAATGCTGGGTTAAAAACAACCCAAGTTGGGTTGAAAATGCACCGACCCAACAATTGGGTTGTTTTAACCCAGTGGTTGAGTTGTTCTTACCCAGCAATTGGGTTGTCTCAAGCAACATTTAACCCAACCACTGGGTTAAAACAACTCAACCATTGGGTTAAAACAACTCAATTGTTGGGTCGGTGCATTTTCAACCCAACTTGGGTTGTTTTTAACCCAGCATTTTTAAGAGTGTACTTAAAAGAACACTTGTTTATTGCAAAAAATAAATTGCAATAATTGGCGTGTCATTGTCTTTGTGTATTTCCATACTGGACAAGCCGGCTTGTTATTGCCCCACCTTCCAAGGGAAGCGTGGCTACTTAGTAATGCAGCGCTGTGGCCGGCTCTAGCTGATATCAACATTCACTGAAGATAGACGCTGTAGGATATTATTCTGATAAAATAACTCAAAGGGATGTTGAATTACAGTAAAAGGAACCATGATACATATAAAAGGATTCAAAACTAATATTTAACACTATCAACTATTCGTCCAGCTTTACGTTGAAATTAGAGTACATTATCAATCCTGAATCGGGATATTACCCGTTACAACGGCAATAATATCAATTTTATGTTCACTGTTTGTGAGCTTAGCTAACACAACCGATCAGTTTGAGGCAGTAACACATAGCCAAAGACACTTGTATAGATGAAAAAGGTAAACAAACGTTTATTGGACTATTCTAAACACACAGAAACTAACAAAAACACACATTCATACAATTACTGGGAAAGGGAGGTTTGTTAATGGAAAGGAGTGAAGTCCCAATGATTCCTTAGCCACAACCTGAGAATCAATATACTAGCAGATCAACCTTAGTTTGTTCGCTTAGATATGATTTTTACCAGTTCAGCCAGAATGAAGAGTCATGTACTTGCGTTTGAATGCTCTTACGAGCATGGGTTCTTCTTAGCACGGCGTTGCTCGGCTGGTGGTCGGTTGTTGTGGTCAGAGGGACGAATAGTTGGTTATGTGGGGTGAAAAGCCGGATCCTGGATGGCGTTAGCTGGTTGCTACGCGACGGGCTACTCTGTGGCGCCACTGCGCAGACTCAAGGAAGTTTTCTACGGCGAGGTTCAGACGGAGTTTTGGAGTGTGGTGATGAAGAGCTCTGGGTAGCTCGGAGGACGCTGCGTGTAGGCAGGAAAGGGCCGCACGATCAAAGCAGAAGTCACCGCAAAACCATGGCAGTTAGTAAAGCGTGAAGCAAAACAAAAAGCAAAGATATCTTGTTGCCCGGGAGTTTTAAACGGGCCCCAAGGTCCCTCTTTGGGGGCGTCTCCGGCCAATGAGATGTTGTGGGCGGATGTCCAGCCCACTTCTCCTGTTCATGCATATCATTAGTGTAATGTCTGATTAAACACTTTTAAGGACCCAACTTTCCTATTGTTATCACAGTACATTTTACACAAATTTACCTTGCATCAAAATGACGAGAATCATTTATCGATCACATAGAAATCAAACAGCTTGCTATTGCCATGATTAGAGTAGGAGATAGTAAAGATTCATATGCAATAAATGTCTCACATACAGAGAAACTTTACAAGTTACATGAAAATATACATAATACCTTAGTATATGTTTAAGTCGCCGTTGGGTGGATTAATTCATGTTATTGAATCTATGGTTTAAGTCAACTCCTCATGTCTACATTGGTGTGAGGTTTTTGTGTGATGTTCAAAGAGCCTTTGGAATGCGCGGGTCGAGGGAGGAGAGGCATGACGAGGTGTCCTGGATGGTGTCAGGGTTGACTTCGAAAAGCTCTTAGCGGCTCTGTGTCCTGATAACGATTTGAATGTATGCCTGTCTGTAATAAATGAGTCCCTTCTTCGTGAGGTTCTACCCGCTGTTATGCTTGTAGAACAAAGAGAAAACATGTCATGTGACTCATCTTGTCCTTGTGCTGGTTTTGAGATAACACAGGTAAAGGGGGAGAGCTGTTGTCTCTGGGCCAGTTGGGGCATCCTTGATTCATTTTACGATCGGTTCAGGTTTCGGAGAGGGGGTCTCTGGAATGCTTTGTTGTGTCGACTCACTGCTGGAATATACATATTCCTACAACGCCGCAAAGTTTATCACAGACGAGCTGAACCATGGCCATTCCACCGAAAATGTTTTGAAGTACTACTTCAATAAACCGGATGCTCATGAACAAGCGCTCACTGTTTCCGAAGACAATCTGAGCGACGATAGTAGGTGGCATAATAAGACTGAATAACTTCCCTAATCTCCAACTGAGCTAAGATGAAGATGAGGAAGAATGAATCGGACTGGCGTCAGACGAGTTGGACCGTAAGATATCACAGGCTATATCGATAGTAACATTTGATGGGGATAAAGACAGAGAAATGGGGAAAATCCATAACTTTGAATGTAAATGCTACACGAGGAGAAAAGAGAACTCTCTGCATGGGATACAGTCCTGTAGCCAGACATGCGAATACTCTGCTGGTACAGCACAAAAACACAAACACATTCAGGCTTTATATTCTCTATCAAAACTCCAGCATTAGTTTATACTGAATTTATACTGTGTGTTTATAGAAATAAAATGGTTAATCTGTGAATGAGAAACTGTAATTTGCTGCTGTGAAATAAAAGGTGTTTCACTGCCGCCTCATCAGGTCTGTCAGAGGATCGTTGAAATCTAAATGAAGTCTTAATTTATAACAGTGAAGTCACTGTATCTTCAGTCTCTGTTGATTCTGTTGACTGTGAGTCTCTGTAGTGGATCCTTATTCACCATCAGATCATCAGCAGAACATCAGACTGACATCTAATACTTAAAAACACAGTCAAATATGCAGTATGAGACATTATGTCTCACATCTTTTCATAAGGAAACGGAGCATTAACTAGTATTGTATTAATTGAACTGTATTCATTAATTCCCAAAAATGATAATATAGTGTCCAACTCAGTGGTTTATAAACCTGTCTTGGTGGCACCCCAGCCCTGCACACTTTATGTGTCTCCCTCATTTATCACACCTGATTTAACTCATCAGCTCATTACTAGAGACATTAGTGAGTGTGTCAGTAGCTAGCTGTTTCCAAAAGTGAAGGTTGCACACTTCAAAGGCCGCGCACCGAGGGACAGGGTTGCCAGGTCTGCACAATAAAAACCCCTCCAAGTGTTAATCAAAAGTAGTGCAATCATGACCAAAATGCGCCAAAGCACACGGACTGCCTGCTAAATTGGGTGCGTCTGATAAAGAAAGACATACATAATGTGCATGGCTGGGGTGCCTCGAGGACAGGTTTGATTTACAAAATCAAAAGGTCATGAAAGGTCACTTTCACACACCAGACAGCTGATACAGAACAAGCAGAAATTATCATTACACTCCACTAAAAATTAAATCTGTTAATAATAAACAACCCAAATCTCAGATTAACACACACAGTCAGTTAAGGGGGAAAAGATGAAATAATATTATTTTCACAATCAGTCACAACACTATGAGCAGAATTAAACACTTAAACTCTAAACTTTAAAGTTCAGAGACCTACAGAAACTTAAGCTAAAGACGTAGTGGCTGAGTTGTGTTTTCATCAATGTTTTTATGTCTGCTCAAACCGCAAAGCATTTCTCACCAGTGAGTAGTTTGAAACGCGTGCACGCTTCACAATGATGAATGCGGCTAAAGTAGGTAAGTTACATTACGGCATGCTTTCTATGTATGACGTTCTCAATATAATTCATAATCCCACGTTTATAATGAACAACGCGTTATGGTAAGTGAGTTATTACAAACTGTGTAACGTTACGACGGTTTTAAAGTTAACATGGACGTGGTAACTAACATAAGCTTAATTCTGTAGATATAGTTTATAAGTTACTGTAAAAAAAAAATCTTGTTGTAACAGTTATTAACCTGCATTGATAATGTTAAGCATCACCGACAAACCGACATTTACAGAAACAAAGTTTATTGGCATTAGCTGTAACATCAATCTGTCAATTAACTAATGTAAAAATCAGTAAACACATAGCATTCGTGCTAACGTTATCCTGCTAGTACATAAAGAAAGATCAGTGTGACATTACATTAACCAACCATTCAGAAACGTCCTGTTTAGCCTTAAAGGGGTACTTCAGCGCTGGGAAGATGAATCTGTATTTAAACTGGGTCATCAATGCAGTAGAAATGTGAAATTATTTTTGAATTTGGTGTCTTCTAGACTGAGAAAAGACAGAAAATGTATTTTTGTCCCATGGGGATGAAAGACTACAATTCCCAGAATGCTTCGCTGCCCTGTGAGGCCATTCCCAACGCCAACAACTTCATTACTGTGACTGAGTTAGAGACACTACAATTAAAAACTGAACGTGTCTGTTCAATATAATGAGTGAGTCACCGCGCGAGTCTCACAGCACTGAGCACTAACTGCAGGAGTGATGAGAGCTGAGGTAATCGCGACTACACTCGCGGCATACATTCACAACGCGAGTTCAGTCTGGCGCATTTCAGTTCATGCCTTTGCAAGCTTAACTTTCATAGAAATGAATTTGAGAAGTTAAAAGACTTACATTGCTCAGCATAGCTCCGTTTAAATGATCCTGTCTGCAAGCTGAGCTCTCCCTGCAAGCTGAGTGTAATCTCCCATCCCCCAATGCCGGATTCAAAACATGCGGAAATGGCTCCCTCTGCTGGCTGTAGTCTTTAGCCTCTGGGCAAACATTCCTCCTATGATGCAAAAATCGTCATTTTGCATCATAGGAGGAATTTTTCCAGAAATAAAATGCATAAATCTCTCGTCTCAGGGAGATATGAGAGGGGAAAGCACAATAATTTGAATATTCTCCAGGGTTTCTACTGATACAAAGCCATATGCTAATCGCTGAAGTAACCCTTTAATTGTCAAATTTCGTTGGAGCTGTCATCTTGTCCCGGGTCGACACGTTCATATTGCTGGAGTTGCACAGATCTCCTCAGAGACTCGTGTCACATCACTTGGCCATTCTTTTGGCTCTACTGTTGTCAACGACAACACTGGTTATGTGTGTGTGTGAAAGTGCCCAACAGAACAAAGGGGCGGGGTGAGCAAAGCTCATTATCATTTAAAGCTGTATGCACAAGAATGGCTTGCTGAAAACAGAGCTGTTTTTGACCCAGTAAAATGAGTGTTTTCTTACAATACAAATGAGAATTTGTAACTAAAGTATATTACAAAGTTTTCATTTAGACACTAAAGAATCATATTAACTTGTACAAAAATGGCATTATATGACCCTTTACAAACTATTGTTACCGTAGTGTCTCCAGTTTATTATGTGGACCCTCCCTCAGATCAGAGAGCAGCTTCACTCCTGAATCTCCTAGATTATTCCCAGACAGATTCAGATCTCTCAGATGTGAGGGTTTTGATCTCAGAGCTGAAGCCAGAGCAGCACAACCTTCATCTGTGACACCACAATCCCTCAACCTGTAGAGAACAATGACACACATTAAGTCTATCTCCAAAGCTAAACATGAGCACTTAAAATAAATAATGCTGTCAAAGTGCAACAATGTAAAAAAAAAAGGGGGGGGGGGAACAATAATAAAAAGTAAAAATAAAGAAAAATACAAACAATCAATACATAAAAGCATTTCTGAACAGAAAAGCCTTCAGTTCAGCTTCAAACTGGACCAAGCTCTGTAATGCTCTCAGCTCTAGGGAGGTGGTTCCAAAGCCGCGGTGCAGTCGAGAAGAAAGCTCGATCTCCTATGGTACGAAGCCTGGTGGTGGGGACTTGAAGGAGCAGGTGGCCTTATGATCTGAGGGTGCAGGTGGAGGATTTCAGACTGATGAGTTCCTGTAGATATGGAGGTGCATGTCCAGTGATGCATTTATGAGTGAGCAGGAGGATTTTGTAGTCAGTCCGGGATGAAACAGGAAGCCAGTGCTGTGGGGCGGCAGTGGCTCAGTGGTTCATGTAGGTTGTCTACAAACCAGAAGGTTGGTGGTTCAATCCCCGGTTCCACCTGACCAAGTGCCGAAGTGTCCATGAGCAAGACACCTAACCCCAGCTGCTCCCGACGAGCTGGATGGCGCCTTACATGGCTGACATCGCCGTCGGTGTATGAATGGGTGAATGTGAGGCAAAATGTAAAGCGCTTTGGATAAAAGCGCTATATAAATGCAGTCCATTTACCATTTACCAGTGCAATGAATGTAGGATGCAAGTTATGTGATCATATTTACGGACTCTCATAACTCTGGCAGCGCTGTTCTGGATGTATTGAAGCATCTGGATATTTCTGCCAGAAATTCCACTGAAGAGTCTTTTGCAGTAGTCCAGCCTGGTGGAGGCAAAGGCATATACAAGTTTCTCTGCATCTGGAAAGGGGACAGAGTTTTGAGATGTTTCGAAGGTGGTGGAAGGAAGTTTTACAAATGTGCTTTGACTGTCGGTCAGCTGTGGGTCAAACTGAACCCCTAGATTTGTGACTGAGGAGGAGAAAGTGATTACCTGGCCGTCAAAGATGAGCTGGGATAAGGGAGAGGAGTGGATCTGATGAGGGGTGCCAACCAGTAGTGCCTCAGTTTTTACTGGAGTTCAGCTGGAGGAAGTTACTTCCCATCCATACCTTTATCTCCTCAAGATATGTGGCGAGTCGTGACAGAGCTGTGAAGGGGCTCTGGGGAGTTTTCATATAAAGTTGTGTGTCATCAGCATAACAATGAAAAGATAGTCCATGTCTGCTGAGGAGAGGACCAAGGGGAAGCATGTAGAGGATGAATAAGATTGGGTCGAGCAGCCTGGACTCACATTCTCCCAATATAACAGGCTCAGTCCTGCCAGAAAGGTTGGACTGAAACCACCGCAGTGCTGCTCCAAATAGTCCAACTGTAATGTGGAGGCAGTCCAGGAGGATGGTATGGTCCAATGTGTCGAATGTCGCTGTTAGGTCGAGGAGAATAAGCAGTGATGGTGATCCTGAATCAGCTGTCATTAGAAGGTAATTTGTCACCCTAAGAAGAGCTGTTTCGGTGCTGTGGGCCGAGCAAAAGCCTGATTGAAATATCTCAAATAAGTTGTTGTTTTTTAAATGGTTGTGGAGCTGAGAGGTGGCTTCCTTCTCTAGAACCTTTGACAAGAAGGTGAGGTTGGAGATATATAGGCCTATAATTAGCAAGCACCACCGGGTCTAGGGTTGATTTCTTAAGTATAGGATGGATGACAGCAGCTTTAACAGCAAGAGGGACGTGACCAGTTTTGAGAGAGTGAGATTAACAAAATGGGTGCTGATTGGGCTGGCCGACTTGAGCACAACATTTGGGATGGAATACAAGGTACAGGTAGATGACTTCATTTTTTTGATGGTTTCCTCAACGTGGCTCTGCTATATTGATAAAGTATAAATTTAATAAACTATATTTATAGTTATAGTAAATGAAACACTCAACTTGTATTATTAACTGCCAACAACTGATTGACATTAATACAACTCGACAATTACATTTTAAATGAAATGTTGCTGAATTATTGTGTAAAGTCTCATGTTATTGATTTACTTCAATCGGTTTAAAATATTTATATATTTTATATTGAACCATTCTATTCATAATATTCATTTTAATTTTGTAGGATATTAGTAATACTAGTTATATTGTTTAACCCCTTTCCAGACACCCCCATTTTGCCAAGTGGGGCAAAATTGAAAATCTTATTTTGTTCTTTTTCCAAAAGAACAAAATAAGATATCCAGAATCCCCTCTGTAAAAGCCTTTTCATCTAATATGTTAACAAATAGAATCAAGAATTTTGAGCCTGGTCCTTTCCAATTTCCAGATTTAGTTTTTTTGAAATATATGCAAATGAGCATATATTTAAGTATACAAGGCCTCATTTGCATATTAAAACATTATTTTATACAAAACTTGCGATAATTTTTTTTCCTGAAGTGTCTCGCCTTAAGTGTTACTGACCCACCGGTGGGCCCATTTGCCACTGCATGTTTACAACAATATATCCTATATTTATCCTGATCTAATGTTGACAATCTATATATCATTCGAAAGCTTACGAACTCAAGATTCATCCTGTGCAAATCGGACCTTGCGTTACCATGGAAACGGTGCTCTAAATTATTCTAACAGGCTCCTCCCCAAGTTTCTAATCTTGACAAAAGCATATCGTCTGAAAGGTGTTAGTCTCACGGTTCTATGTCTGCAAACTGTTTTGTGATATTTACACAAAAATATATACATTTGACACAGGAAACTGCATTAAAAAATCAATGGAATTTCAATGACACCCGGTGGCTATTTGTTGTACAGCGCCTAAACAAAACATGGGAACTTCAATTTTTGTGATATCAACTTCAAATTTGGAACACAAATTGATTAGACATATGGCTCTGATTTGAGAGTAATTTTAGAGTACACATTATTTTGTGACATATATATTTTATATTAAATGTTAAATATCTAGTACAGTATATTTGATTTACAGTACATTTAAACTTCCATAACTTTTTTATACTTAATTTTTTTGAAGTGATTTCACTTGAGCAATACTCTGCTGACTGTCTTCTTTAAAATGAGACCTATAAACTTATGTCTATATTCCAAAGCATTCTTGAATTGCAACCATTTATGTTTGGATAGTGAATTTTCATGTTTATTTTCAAAAAGGGGGGTGACACTTAAGGGGTTAAAGATGATACGAATTAAACAAATGGCCCATTGCTTTCACTCACTTACTTTAGTGTAATGCAATCTCCAGTCTTAGATCAAACTACAAAACTTGTCTTTTCAATGTGTATGTGGACAACATCCAGATATAGGTCACATGTTAATGCCAAGCGTAAACGCAGCCTTAGATTGCCATAAACACAAAGGAAGAACTATAACAAGCCATCTCTCCCAACCTTGCACCCTGAACACAGATTTGCTTTCTTTAATACGGACTCATCTGATTTCATGTAAAATAAATACATATTAATCCTTATTCCCTCTAAATCTTTATGGTAGAGATGATCTTACCACAGTTCCTCCAGTTTACAGTGAGGATTCTCCAGTACACCAGAGAGTAGCTTCACTCCTGAATCTCGTATATGATTCCCAGACAGATCCAGTACTCGAAGGTGTGAGGGGTTGGATCTCAGAGCTGAAGCCAGAGCAGCACAACCTTTGTCTGTGATACCACACCTCATCAACCTGTAAAGAACAATGACAAACTCTTCACTCTCTCAGATCAGATATACAGGTCAGATCAACAGACCTCATTTAAAAAAAAAAAGCTCAGATCACCATGTTTGTGAGATTTACCATGTTATTTGTGTGTGTGTGTGTGTGTGTGTGTGTGTGTGTGAGCTTATAAAAAACTGACATATCAAATTATTTATCACATTAAATAATATGTAAAGATGATGATCACAGAAACAAAATTGATGGATTAAGGATGAATTTATATTGTTCTTCATGTGTTGAAGTCCTCACTGTGCTGAGATTGAGTATCTTAGATTGAGGATTTTAAAGTAATGAGTGTTAAATGTTGATCATATCACTTTACTGAGGAGCAGCTCAATTGTTCAATCACTTACAGATCAATTATTGCCCGTGTTAGTATGTATTTTAAGTTATTTAAAGGCCATAGTTTGCTATTTTTATTACAATAAAAAGTTCAGAATCCAATTACATTTGTCGACCAATTACAATACATTACAATAATCGACCAATTACCAATTACCAAAATAATTGTTGGTGACAGCTCTAAATGTAATAATAGATGCCCCTATTCCATTCTGTTACTTTATGAATAAATGGAATTTTAAATTCTCTGAAACACTCTTATTTGGTTCCACTAATGTATCATTGTAATGTAACATTTATATGATATTAAAATGAACGTATCAAATTATCTAAATACAAATCTTTACATACATACATACAATATAAATGCAATATATTTGAAACTAAATTTCTCACAAAAATATCATAAAAAATGGTTACGTAGATCACAAATCATGTCAGAGAGGTGGAGGGTTTAAAAGCTGCAGTGTGACACTCATATCTTTTATTAAAGCATTAATGTATCATGTTTAGGTGAGAATTGTTATAATGCTTTAAAAGTGATGATTGTTTTCAATGTTACTTACAGAGCTGATCTAGTTAATGTAACCACAGGCAGCAGCTTCTGAAGAACTTCGTCTCCTGTGTTTTCTGTGCCACTATTTGAAAATAAAAACATAAGTTAATAAAGCATAATAATAATAATAATAATAATAATAATACATTTTCAATAAAACATATTTTCTCCTATTAAGGACATATGTTGTATAGTGATTCGTGATTTGCATTGTTTTTGCAAAAGAAAGCTTGCAATCGCTACTTTTAAATAAAACAATTTAAATTTTAGAGTGAATTGTGGTGCATGCTTGCATAGAGTGGAATATTGAGAGGAGCATTACACCACTCCGCTCACATGCTCTTTTATATATATATATATATATATATATATATATATATATATATATATATATATATATATATATATATATATATATATATATATATATATATATATATATATATACACACACTAATGGTCGTCAGTAAGTGGTAGCGCGTGAATGACATGTGACGTTCAAACATTAAACCAGCGCATTTCATCTTATTTTCTAGAAAATAGGTCACACCTGAGTATGAACTGGGCAAGACTTAAGTTTTTGAGTGAAAAAAAAAAAATTGCACTGGTGTGAGTTGGTGTCAATTTTATTACATTAATATTATTACATTGGTAAAAACTAAATGTTTACAAACATTATCAATATGTATTTTAGGCTATTTCCACAACAGATATTTTAAAATGTAACGATATTTAATGCAAGACACGAATGAAAAGTATAAATGTAAAACAAACTAATTATTGTACCATTCATTAGCCTTCAAACTATATTTATTTTAAAGCCTAAATGAATTTAGGCCAGCCTATTTAAAGTGATAATAAAAGTAATAACAAAATGCGACTTGCACACACTATAGGGCTGTCAAAACATTTACATTTAATCATTTAGCAGACGCTTTTATCCAAAGCGACTTACAAAAAAGGGGAGAGCAATAGAAGCAACGAAACACACAAGGCCAACAACCTATAAGAGCTGTAAGAAGTCTCAGTTAATTAGCACAGTACACAGTTTTTTTGTTTTTGTTTTTTTTGGACAAACAAACAAAAATTAATGGATAGTTAAGTGCTATTCTTTATTGGTCATATATTATAATAATAAATTTTATTTATAATGCACTTTATATTAAACAAAATCTCAAAGTGCTAAATATAAATATATGTGGTCAAATGATGTTCGAATATTCCCTCTAAAAAAAAAACACAAATTTTCAAACTATTCGAAAATTGCATGCGCATTTTGTCAATGACGTGCATTACGTCAATAACAGGGCAAATTTATACAAAGAGACATAACTACTTGTATAGGTTGTCTATTTAAGTTTAAACATATTTGACAATGTATTACTTAGACAAAAACAAGTAAATTAACTAATGGCCAAGACCGCAGAGCGCAGACCACTCTCTCTCACGCTCGCCCTCACCGCTCATAAAGGGGGTCGCACAACGGACGTGAAGCTCAGCGGCGCGCCGCGTCTTTAAAATTCAAAACACATTATTTTCAATGAGTGTACACACCAGCTGCAGCATTCAGCGCCTGTCCTGAAAAGGTAATTTTCACCTTTGAAATTCGTTTTTTAAAAACTATTCGAATATATATTCGAATTTAGAATATTCGTTGGCAGCCCTAACACACTAGTGTCAACAATTTAAGTCTTTCCCAGTGCATGCTCAGGTGCGACTCAGTGTGACAAAGACACATAAGGTATATAAATTATCTAATGTAGATAAAGGCTAAATGGTGACAACTATGTCAACCATCACAATTTCAGGAGAGATTTAAAGACCTTTAGGATGTTTGCTTCTCTTTGGTCATAATGTTTTAGACTGTAATGATTGAACTCAGTGTTACTTACCGATAAGTTTCAGCTCCAATTAATCCGCTCAGGTTAAACTGCTGCATTGTCTCCTCTGAGGACAACAACGAAAAAACTAAAGCTGACCACTGAGATGAGGAGAGTTTCACAGCACGTAATCCTCCACGGCTCATATGAGGTTGAGCTTCGTTCACCAGTGAAAGATCACCCAGTTCATTCAGACAGTGAAACAGATTGATGTATTTATCTGGAGAGGGATTCTCACGGATCTGTAAACTGTTTGTTTATAAAGGAGAGATGCACATATAGAGCCGCTAGATGTTCCTGAAGGCTCAGATGAACAAAGCAGAAGACTTTCCCCTGATACAAGCCCAACTCCTCTCTGAAGATCTGAGTGCACAATCCTGAGTACACTGATGCTTCTGTCACATCAATGCCACACTCTCAGGTCTTCCTCATAGAAGATCAGGTTTCCTTTCACAAGCTGCTGATACGCCAGTTTCCCCAGTTTGACAATCATGTCTTCATCTTTCACTTTCTTCTCATAGTCCTTCTCATGTTTGATGTTGGTCTGAAGGATCAGGAAGTGTGTGTACATTTGTGTGAGAGTCTTGGGAATCTCTCCAGTCTCTGCTTCACTCATCATCTTCTCCAGAACAGTGGCTGAGATCCAGCAGAAAACTGGGATGTGACACATAATAAAGAGGCTCCTTGATGACTTCAGGTGTGAGATGATCCTGTCGGCCAGACTCTGATCACTGATTCTCTTCCTGAAGTATTCCTCCTTCTGTGGGTCACTGAAGCCTCGTACCTCTGTCACTCGATGGACACACTCAGAGGGGACGAGATCAGCTGCTGCGGTATAGCCATAGATCCCAAAATGGATGATTTGTTTGCTGTATTATGGGAGACAGAACATCATACAGTTTCTGAAAAAAACTTTTGCCACGAGGCAAAAAAGCCAAGCAACATGATGTTAGCATAATGCTAACATGATTAGCATTTTGTTAGCATGATTAGCATGATGTTAGCATAATGCTAGCATGATTAGCATTGTTGCTTGCATAATGCTAACATGATTACCATGATGTTAGCATGATGCTAACATGATTAGCATGTTGTTAGCATGATGTTAACATGATTAGCATGTTGCTATCAAACATGATTAGCATGTTGCTACCATGATGCTAACATGATTAGCATGTTGCTAACATGATGCTAACATGATTAGCATGTTGCTAGCATGATGCTAACATAATTAGCATGTTGCTAGCAACATGATTAGCAAGTTGTTAGCATGTTGATAACATGATGCTAACATGATTAGCATCATGCTAGCATGATTAGCATGATGCTAACACAATTAGCATGTTGCTAGGTGGTTTGCTAGGGTGTTTTGGTGGTTGCTAGTCGGTTTGCTAGGCAGTTGCTAAGGTATTCCGGGTGGTTGCTAGGCGGTTGCTAGGGTGTTCTGGGTGGTTGCTAGAGCGTTGCTAGGTGGTTGCTAGGCGGTTGCTATGGTGTTCTGGGTGGTTGCTAGGGCGTTGCTAGGTGGTTGCTAGGGTGTTCTGGATGGTTGCTAGGGCTTTGCTAGGCGGTTGCTAGGGTGTTCTGGGTGGTTGCTAGGCAGTTGCTATGGTGTTCTGGGTGGTTGCTTTGATGTTGCTATGTGGTTGCTAGGGTATTCTGGGTGGTTGCTATGGAGTGGCAGCATCCCATAATGATACCCCAAAATCACCTTGCCAGTATGAATGATATATACCAACCCCCGTGTCTCTATGATGTTCAGATGTGAAGATATACACTGTGGATTTGGGTTGCTAGGGTGCTCCATAGTGGTTGCTAGGGCGTGGCTAGCAAGTGTTGACAGTGATTTGTGATTGGCCGTTGATGCCCTGAGTCAATCAAACTCACCCCCATGTTTCTATGACACTCCTATCCAGAGATATAACTTTGATCTTTTTCAATGGAAGTCTATGGGATCTGATGCTAGGGAGCTCTAAATGGTTGCTGTAGACTGGAAATTTATTATTTTAATATTATTTTATTATTTTAATATTATTTCATTCATAAATGGATATTTTATTATTTTAATATTATTGTATTCATAAATGGATGTATAATGTGTTTGTGAAGTTTAAATGCATGAGAGAGTTATGTATATACTGCATGAACATACATTGGAATCATATGGCAGACACAGGGGAGGAAGAGATAATTTTGCCCATACAGGAATGCATACATGTAACACGTGGCATTAGTGACGTATCATTGACTGATGGAACACATGTGTACGCATGAAGTATACATTCTATTTTAACCATAGGATGCAAGTTTTGCTACCTTGTAAGGAATTGTAAATCCTTTTGTCAGTGGTATATAATGCTCACTGTAAATGCACTGCCCCAGAGAAACAGAGAAAACGGAAACAGGGAAACATGCAGCTGGCATGACGACAACAAGTTTCTCTCCTATGCCTGATACATATGACAATAAAAGAGCTTTTTGACATGGCAACTGGTATCCGGTCCTGTGATTTCATCATAACGGGGACAAAGCTGTAAATTACAGATCAACATTTGGCGTCACGAACAGGATCTGCATTTCAGACATTTGTCTCAATCAATTCATCAGGTAAGACATTTTCTTTTGCTTAAAAAAATAAATAAAATAAAATAAAAATGCTAAGTCTACCTGGATGATGATATATATATAGTGTTGAGACAGTGACTGAAACTGCTTAAAAAGAACTGTGCAATTTTAAAATACCAGTTGTGTTGCCAATAAATTGGTGTCAGGCATAGTCAAATTTTAAGTAATTAATTTGATGTGATTTAATAAGTTGTTCTGATCAGTGGGTCTCCAAATATTTGAATGAAGCTGGGTAAAAGTAGATCTTTTGTGCAAAAGACTGTCTTGTCAAATTTTCGGGAAAATAATCCGTAAAACGGTTAAGCAATTAGCTTGTTGTGACTATGAGGTGGTGGAATGTGGCGAGCCTGCAGTAAAAGGTGGCAGAATAAACTCTAAAACATGTCCACACACCAGAGCCGCACTTAGAAGAAGCGTGGGGAAAGTGCAACTTGTTGTGAAATAAGAGCGGTTTAAAGTTAAGGGTCTGTGCTAAAAGTAGTACTGTTTGAGAACCCTAGAACATTTAAACACGCTAAAGTAAAAGGTACCTGTCTAATAGTAGCTAGGATCGTGGGCCTTCTGATTTTGACTAAAGCTGTTCAAATGTTTGGGGAGGAGACTGATCTGACTTCAACTGAAAGAAAAGAGAAAATTTGGAATTTGTAAGAATATTTAGGATTTAACTTTTGTTTTCTTTCTCTTCTTTCTTTGTTTTCTGAGTTGTCATCTAGGGAGTGAGAGAGAGAGAAAGAGGGTAGGGCAGGACCCTTCCCTTCAGCTGTCACACACACACACACACACACACACACACACACACACACACACACACACACACACACACACACACACACACACACACACACACACACACACACACACACACACACACAGTTATTTATATATATAGCCCTGCTGCTGAGAGCACAGAGACACAGATCATCTGCGAGATGGCAGAGAGTGGCTTTAATAGCAGAACAATATCTGCTTGGTACCTGGAGAAGAAAAATAAAAAACAAGCCAAGTTCTTGAAGAAAGGACTGGATGTTGATGCTTCTTTGGATGAACAGTTTAGATGGTTCACCATCCAAAAAGACTCTGTCAAACTTAAAGCCTTTCCAATCCTAGCAGCTCACTGGATTGTGAAACAAGGTGGAATTTGTTGCAGTGCGGATGGGAGTCCAGTTCCACTTGTTGAAGCAATGAAGCCCCAGATTGAAGCATATAACAAGTTGAATAAAATAATGTCCATTACATGTTCAGAAAAAGATAACACAATCATTGATGATTCATTTGATCCAGATTGGACAAATATAATAGCCAAGGCTGAAAGTAAGTTTTTGCAAGCACAAGTAAACTCAGCAAAAACTGTAATGCCTCCTCCATACAACCCAATTTATCCAGCTTTGCCTGGACAATGTAAAAGTTATTGTAAGCCAAATGAAGGGCCAGTTGACAAAATATTTGTTGCATCTGCACAGGCCGCTCCAGTAATAACCAGATCCAAATCAGCCCATCCAAACAGAGACATGTTGCGTTGTACACCAGCACCTGCTTCTGATTGGGGTGATGACACAAGAGATGACATGATCACCATTGATAAGGTCAGTCCTGAATTTTCTTCACCTATTATTAAAAATGAAGAATTAAAATCTGAAATGATGACAGAAGAAAGACCATTCACACCAGGAGAGCGTCAAGCAATTCTCACAGCTTTGCCTCCTTTGAAGAGACAAGATCCAAACACAGAGTTTTGGAGAGAATTAGATTCCTTGGTTGAAGCACATCAAATGTCACTGAAAGACATACACACCATTGTAAAAGCTAAAATCCCAAGAGACAGATGGGAACGCCTACCATCGTCAATCACAACAGCCCAATGGATAGACTTGTGGGTTGATGGCCAGGGACGACCCCTGGGTCTTTGGCAAGCCTTAGATGTGTTCCGAAAAGAAATCCAAGAGATCCTGGGCAGTGGTAAGATACCTTTTACATCAGTAACATTGATTAAACAAAAAGATGATGAATCGCCAGATGAATATGCATTGCGTAAATGGAATGCTTATGAAAGATGGGCACTTTGTGCTAAGAAAGAACCAGATAGAGATGATGTACAGTTTACTGACACACTTGTGGATGGTTTAAGCACAAAATACCAACAAGCATTATTACTTGGAGTTAATCCAGGAGAAACATTTGACCAAATTATGCAATGGGCTGGTCGTCTGGAGATGGCTATCAGATCAAACAAGGATGAGGGAAACAAGCCAAATCGAAGAGGGGTGGCATTCGTTCAATCCAACAACAACAATGCGGATAGGATGTTAAAGGTTTGCTGCAATTGTGGAAAGCCTGGTCACATCATAACAGACTGTTGGTCTAAAGGAGGTGGAGCAGAAGGTAAAGGCCCATCGTTTAGACAGGTCAGGGTGAAAACCAATGATAAGCCCCCTCAAGGAAAAACATGGACTGAAGCACAAGTTCGTCAGCTCATCAAGGGAATTATGAGTCCGCAATAGGAATCAGCGGCCCCCTGTAAGAGTAAGAAAAGAGACAATCGCCTTTTTATTTCAGCTTTGATAGGGGGCCATCAATGTGACTGTTTAATTGATACAGGAGCTTCCCTCTCCATAACTGATTTGAACCTACCTACAACCCATGAAACCATAGAAGTTGAAGGAGTTGGAGGAGATATCATGAAACTTCACAAAAGTATACCAGTTCCTCTGCAGATACATGAAGATGAAGTCTTATGGACACCTTTCTGGGTGGGACCGAATTCACAAGGAAGCCTTATAGGTATGGACATTTTACCATTGTTAAACATGATCATATTTACTGACAGTCGCCAATTAGCTACAGCAGCTGGAATAATACCACATGAAGATCGCACATGTAATATAAGTTCTGTTGGTATAGCAAAACCAATTATCAGAAACTGGGGGAAAGAAGGCGTGTGGGGACTTCTGTGTAGCTTATATCCAGATGTTTGGGCTAAACACAAATTGGACTGTGGTAAAGCAAACATTGACCCTGTTGTTATTGAGGGACCGATACATGCCCCTCATAAACAGTACCCAATTCGACCAGAAGCAAGACAAGCTGTGGCAGAGATTGTGGCAGACTTGGAAGCTGAAGGAATTGTTCGACGAACAACTTCTACTACCAACAGCCCTGTCTGGCCGGTCAGGAAATCAGACAATTCATGGAGATTAACCATCGATTATACAAGACTTAATAGTGTTACGCCAAAACCACATCCTATTGTGGCTAACCCTGCTACCATTTTGAATGACATTCCAGGGAATGCAAGAATCTTCACGGTATTAGATGTGCTATCAGCTTTCTGGTCTATACCCATTGATGAAAGATCTCAGGAAAAATTGGCCTTCACTGTGGGGGCATCCCAGTATGTTTGGACAAGACTTCCACAAGGCCTTAATTTATCTCCAGTTGTATTTCATAGAGCACTGGACCAATTCTTAACGGAGCGAAAAGCTGAAATTAAGAGTTCAGGAAGTGTTTGCCTCCAATATGTTGATGACTTGTTGATTGCAAGCCCAGATGAAAACAGCCATATATTTGCTCTAAATATTACTCTGCAAGCTCTAAGGAAAGGAGGATTTAAAGTCAACCCCGACAAAGCCCAGCTGGCTCAATCCAAAGTTATCTATTTAGGCCAAGAAATATCTGTCGAGGGAAGGAGGATGACAACAGAGCGTGTAGAGGCATTGCAGCAACTTCCGAGACCTCTGACAGTAACAGGAATACGGAAGGTGATGGGACTCTTCAACTATTGTCGACAGTATATACCTGATTTTGCTAGCATCACTAGTCCTCTCATTGATTTGTATAAAGGGGGGAAGCCTGGAGTGGAACCGATAGAATGGACACCAGAAGCTGAGGAAGCGTTTACTTCTATGAAAGAGAAACTGATTTCAGCCCCAGCCTTGGCACTTCCTGATGGTCGTTTGCCATTTCATTTGTGGACCAGGGTGGGAGATGAGACCTATTCAGCAGTGCTGTGTCAAAAACCAGGTGATCGGTACAAACCAGTCGGATACTTTTCTACAAAGATTCCTGTCACCATGATAGGTCAACCACGATGTATACAGGCTCTTGATGGTGCCACGTGGGCAGTGAATGCTGTGGAAAATCTGATAGGTGCACAAACCATCACATTGCACACTCCACACAGTATAGTAACGCTGTTGAACAACACAAACATCAAAACAATCACTGATGCAAGAAGAGCAAAATGGGAAGCAACTTTGTTGAACAAGGACTTGAGAGTGGAAATCATCAGAGACACTTCTCTCAACCCCGCAACAATGATGTTGGAACCACATGAGGGAATACCACACGAGTGTGAGAAACAAGTAGAAGATGAAAGCCTTGGACCAGTTAATCCAATCCCGCTTGAAAATCCAGACAAGGAGTTATGGGTCGATGGATCCAGTTACTACATTGATGGAAAACGACACACTGGATGGGCAGTGGTTAAGGCTGATGGAACTGTTGTGAAGAAAGGAGCTCTTCCGGGACAATTTTCAGCACAAGTAGCTGAACTGATGGCGCTTACAGAAGCTCTTGAACTATCAGAAGGAGACCGAGTCAACATCTATACAGATAGTCGTTATGCTTTTGGAGTGGTCCATGACTACCTTGTCTTATGGAAACGACGTGGACTCATCACTAATAGTGGGAGTGAAATACAACATGCTTCTATAATTCGTCGCTTGATTGCAGCATGCCAGCTGCCAAGAGAAGCAGCCGTGATAAAGGTAAAATCAAACCAATCTGACAAGTCTAAAGAAAGTCAAGGAAACATGGCAGCAGATGCAGCAGCCAAAGGAGCAGCTTTACTTGCCCCTACTCCTGTTACCTTGGTACAAGAAAACAGAAAAGATAATCCTGACTTCCATCTTCTGTCATATCACACAGAGACAGAAAAAGAGAAAGAACAATGGGAAAAGGCAGGAGCAAAGGAAGATGATCAAGGTATTTGGAGAATTCCAACAGGACAAGTAGTAATGCCTATTGGTACAAGGAAAGAGCTAATGCAGCTGTATCACGGGAAGGTGCATGCTGGAGCAAAAGCAATGAAAGCTCAAATCAGCGAGACATGGTGGTGGCCTCGAATGATGAGAGACATTGATGATTACTGTAGGAGATGTTTGATCTGCATAAAAGCCAATGTGGGAAAAACTGTAAAGGTGAGGATGTCACATGCACCCAGACCAACGGGGCCATGGACAAATCTTCAAATTGATTTTACAGGACCATTGTCACCCAGTGGAGGGTACCGGTACATTCTTGTAATCATAGATCGATTTACTAGATGGGTGGAAGCATTTCCGACAAGAACTTGCACTGCTGAAGCTGCAGCACGAGTAATGGTGGAAGAAGTTTTTCCTCGCTGGGGTCTTCCATATGAAATAGATTCTGACAATGGAACTCACTTCACTGGAAAATTGATGAAGGAAGCAATGAAATCAATGGGGATTAAACAATGGTTTCACATTCCCTATCGTCCAGAATCTTCGGGGTTCGTAGAACGAACAAATCGCTCGTTAAAGACGTCTCTGACCAAAGCCATTATGCAGACTGGCCAAGGTTGGCATAAATTGTTACCTGCTATTTTGTGGAACTTAAGAGCAACTCCAAACAGAGTAACAGGACTAACCCCTTTTGAATTAATGACTGGGAGAGCAATGATTCTACCTCCTGATGCTCCGCCTCCCGCGGGAACAGGAGGAGATTCAACTTTGTTCCAAGAAAAGTTACGACGATATCTAACTATGCTGGACAAAGCTACCAAAGAAAACACTCAGAAAGTGCGAGAAGCTCAGCAGCAGTGGGATGAAAAACACACCACTACTGACATTCAACACATTCCTGAGTTAGGCAGTTTTGTTATGGTCAAAAGAATTGCTAGGAAAGGTTTAGAGCCTAGGTGGGAAGGACCATATGAGATACTTCTAACAACAGATACAAGTGTGTGCCTTAAAGGGAAGGGTGTAGGAACAGATAGATGGTATCATTGGTCACAAGTTAAACCTTGTCTAGTGAATTAACAAAATGATAGCGATAGCTTATGGCCTGAAACTGAGCAATGTTCATCCATTACTTTTAAAGACTGGGTAACAAGGAGTGATATTAATGATTCTTCTGCTTCCATTTCAGGAATCAATTCCATTGACATTGATTAGAGATGGTTGCAAGTTATTATATTTTACACACTGCACCACTTACAGAACACAACCTTATAAACAATCAACGCCTGTTTACTGATTCACAACCCCAAGGGATAGGATTTTTTAACATCAACATTTATGTTTGTTTGTTATTTTGACCAGGAACTGGAGGAGTTCAGGGCCCGAACGAGTCCAGGCACTGGTGAAGATTCATTAGTTTTTACTTTCCTTTAGATGACTGGGGTTCATTTTAAATACATGCACATAGACATAATCACACACATAGAATGCGGGGACATATCACGGGTGGGGTAATTTAATTTTGTTTTGTTTAGTTTTATTCCCAATTCCTTATGTTTCTATTCTTCTGTCCTTTGTATGTCCTTTGTTTTTGGTTTGCCTTTTCTCTCCTCACTATCACTCTATTAGGTGGTGATGATGGTGTGGAACTGACGGTCGGTAGTTCCAAAGGGGGGACTGTAGACTGGAAATTTATTATTTTAATATTATTTTATTATTTTAATATTATTTCATTCATAAATGGATATTTTATTATTTTAATATTATTTTATTCATAAATGGATGTATAATGTGTTTGTGAAGTTTAAATGCATGAGAGAGTTATGTATATACTGCATGAACATACATTGGAATCATATGGCAGACACAGGGGAGGAAGAGATAATTTTGCCCATACAGGAATGCATACATGTAACACGTGGCATTAGTGACGTATCATTGACTGATGGAACACATGTGTATGCATGAAGTATACATTCTATTTTAACCATAGGATGCAAGTTTTGCTACCTTGTAAGGAATTGTAAATCCTTTTGTCAGTGGTATATAATGCTCACTGTAAATGCACTGCCCCAGAGAAACAGAGAAAACGGAAACAGGGAAACATGCAGCTGGCATGACGACAACAAGTTTCTCTCCTATGCCTGATACATATGACAATAAAAGAGCTTTTTGACATGGCAACTGGTATCCGGTCCTGTGATTTCATCATAACGGGGACAAAGCTGTAAATTACAGATCAACAGTTGCTAGGGCGTGGCTTAATCACATCATCATGATCCTGAGATAGTGATTGGTTGTCTGAGTAGATTGGGCCCACCCCCTTGTCTCTGTGACTCTGTGAAGCAGAGCTAAGCTCAATACAAAATCCCTATGGGATTTACCATTGAATGAGAAACGCATGCGTTTCATGGGACGACCCTCCCCATTATAAGTCAATGGGAAAATTAGCGATTTTTGGGGAGCTCTAGCACCCCAGGGGTACAACTTACACCCCTTTGAGAGGTGTGTCCTGAGAGATCCTATCAGCCCCTTCAAATTTCGTATAAGAGACGAGTGTTTTAGAATTCATCACTCGGCGCTATGAGTGGTCGAAGTTTTCGCAATGCATTCTCGATGGGACGTTTTCGTTACTTTTTTGCCCCTGGGGCGAGCCCCGTACCCCCGATCCCTTAGCAGAGATATAGCACACTGACTCTTTACAACCATTTAGAGTAACCTAGCAACCGTACAAATGATTCAACTCAGGCAAACGTCAACCGCGATCACATGACTCTTTTCAATGGCATAATGGAGGATGAAGGCTCGACTTAAGAGAGCAATGTTTAGCTGAGCTTTACAGATAAACCACATTACTGTACTCTAGTACCGGTGCTCTTGCTGTGAAACATCCCTGTTCTGACAGACACGGGGAAGCTTTCAACAAATCTGTACCAGTGGTTAAAAAAATCTGCTAAATTTTACACTTATTCTATTATATAAAGGTGGAAAAATTGAATCTTACATTTACTTGATATCATCGCTAGTATTAGATGGACTGACTGATTGATACAGTTTGCTTCTTTAAATTAAAAAAATATATAAAAAATACTATAATCATAACTTTTATAGAGATGATATACCTGAGATCAGGCCGTTTGTCTCCACTCTTAAACTCTATTGGCTGACCCATAGAGCAGTCACTCTTCATAGACACACAGCTGGACTCTGGGTTTGAGCTCTTCTGCTGGACTGAACTGGAACAGAGAACAGACTCAGTTTAATCCTTTAGATTACCGGGATCATTCTTTAGGAGAGGAACCATATTAATATAAACAATTTAATCGTGTTTGTTGAAAGTACCTGCATCCTGGAGAGAAATCTCCACCTGTGGATCCTTGTGGATCAGCCATGATGAAGCTGCAGGAGAATCTGATGAGTTTGATCTCCTCCACTGACTCTGAATGAACAAACATCAGACACTAAATTAAATGATTACATTAAACATCCTTCATCATTTATCTGAACACATCTGGAGTGTGTGAGGAAAGGATCATGTGACTGTGTGAACCAGGGCCGTGCAGAGACCGTTGGAGGGGCAGGTGCTCAAAGTATAAAAGGGGCACATGGAACAAGGCTTTTAATCGGGCTGTGCTCAAAATATCAATACAGCAATATATTGACACACACTCCTTTCTGATACACGTTTCAATACGGATGTTTCTGTATTGATATGGCAGCAAATGTTGTGATGCAGTTTTGATAAGAAACCTTTAAAATGTCAAAAGTTACAAAAAAAATTAAAAGTAAAAATAATAATAATAATCTTTCCACCTTTTAATAACTCTGGGATTAGAAACTGTTATACTTATGATTCTGTTATACAGAATAGTAAAGAACAGCTGTTATAGTAAACTGTGTAGGTAGGACATGGTCATTATTCAAAATCAACGTGGCCCGTTACGTACAGTACTGAATAGTTTTATTTAACGTCAGGTCAGTATCTGTGGCTATTTTCATGGCAAAAACTGAATTACAAATATACAAGAGTTACATTTATGCAATAAAAATAAAAAGCAAGCAAAAAACACACAAAAAAACAATATTATACAAGATTTGTAACATTAACTTCTAAACCCTTTTCTGGTAAAATCTTTTAATCTTAAATTCCTAAATCAATCCTTTAGTGGGTTTGCTGCCTTTGCTGCTGATACTGCTGGAGTATATCTGAGACTATAGACATTAAAACAAGCGCTAACACTTTACTTGAAGGGGTGTGCATCAGACTGACATGACACATTCATAATCATCACATGATGACACGTCATGAATATGAAGGAGTTTTTATGTATGTTTATAACAACTGTCATTAAGTGTCATTCGCTCAATTAATGCAAAGATGACATTATGTGAGATGTCTTGTTAGTGATAGTGACAAACTTTAAAATTTGAAGTGGTCATAACAAACACATCTCACATAATGTCATCTTTGCATTAAAAATTACATAATTGAGCGAATGACACTTAATGACAGTTGTCATAAACATGCATAAAAACTCCTTCATATTCATAACCTGGGTATTTTCATACCTTTTCCTGAAATCTACTAGGGCCATATCTCATGTACTCTGCACTTTGATGTTAGGTCAGGTTCATTTTATATTGACATCGATATTTTTAATAATACATTTTAAAGTATTATTTCCAGAGATATATTATTGAGTTTAGAGGCTATAGTGATTTTGCTGTTGTAAACACTACTGTTACAGAAAAACATATTTTTTCATATTAAAATTAGTGCTGGGAATCCTTTTAAACAAATTAACTAATTAATAAAAACATTTCTGTAATTAATCAAGATAAATCACGATTTAAAAACATGGGGATTTTTAATATTTTGATATTGTAATCATTTCAGTTACTCTCCAAATTAATGTAGAAACAATTTAAAGTCAACATATTGTAAATATGTGTTGTATTGGCATCTTTTTAGGAATGAAGGCCAGTATCACTGATACTAATGTCTCTATGAAACATTATGACATTGCATTACAGTATAAATGAAAGCTACCAATTTCAATATTTATTAGGCTTTAAAAAACACTCAATTTAAGTGAACTTAAAACAATCTTTATATAAACCCATTATAATAAATGTTATATTTACCGGTGGCCTTTTAGACAGAAAGCGTAATAGAATTATCATTATCAAAACCTTTCTGAATTATCATTAAAGCTACACTTTTCTCTGTGATGAACATTATTGACATGAACATGATTGAAACCTGTTCTGAATTTATATAACGTACATTATATTTTTAATGATAATAAAAAACAGATATAGGCTAATTCAGAGGATGAAAAATCAGTATATGCCTTTACAAGTGTTTTTAAATAAATACTAGAATAAAAATAATAGGTTAAAGTATAAATAGTTTTTAGTAAAATAACAAAGACAAGACTGTGTGTAACTCTACGCCCGTGAAACTTTTCTCCCTCAAACAGCAAACTAATGTTAACGTTACTTCTACAATACACATACAGGAAACAGCAATATAAACAACAGCTCCATGCTCTCTCCACGTCGTTGTGGTAAAATGATAACAAATAATAACTAACTAAACAAACACTTCGCTGAGAACAACACTTAACGTTACCGCTGTATTGAAGAATCCGCTTCTCAGTCCACTCTCCACTGGCGCGCGCGAGCGGCGTGAGAGATGAGGTCATCGGGTGAAAGGTCATCGTCATGTGAT
This sequence comes from Pseudorasbora parva, assembly GCF_024679245.1. Classification (NCBI taxonomy): domain Eukaryota; kingdom Metazoa; phylum Chordata; class Actinopteri; order Cypriniformes; family Gobionidae; genus Pseudorasbora; species Pseudorasbora parva. The sequence continues at coordinate 45,778,610 of NC_090179.1, forward strand.
TCATTGTATTGTTTAATTTATTTAATTTTACTAATAGTTAGATTGGGCAGGCCTTCACAAAATGGCCTTTGATTATAAATATATAATAATATAATCGTTTTTTTTTGTTTTTTTTTTTTTGCCTTGACAAAAAGGGCATCAAGGGGCAAAGAGGCAGGTGCTCAAGCTCTAGTTCACTTTCACTTTCCATTTGTGACGAGAGAGAAACGCGCGTGCACGAGAGCAGTCGTTGCGTGAACGGGCGTTGGAGATTAATATTTTGTGAATAAAGTGGCAATTCTTTTCTTTTTGCTCAAGGGAAAGACTGTTTGATAACATCTGTATGATATGAAATGTTTGTCATCCTCCGATCATGTTTATAATCACATTTAGTCATTTATCAGATGATTTTTCCAAATGTGGATCAATGCGATGTGACATAAACCTGAAAGAATCAGAGAAATGAAAACCATACTGTAAAAACACTGTCAACTCTTGAACAGTTTTCATTTATTTCTCCTGCACTGATCACTTTATTGCACTTTTAATTGAATTACTGAAATGGTCAAAACTCACGGAGAGGAAAGGACAGAAATGATGGCGACACATTAAATAATGAATAAATCCTGATGTTTTAAAGCCATCTCTTCTGTTCTCTCACATCACACTCTTTTAGTCTCGTTTAGCTCTGTTTTATTGTGTTTCTGTGCTATTATGAGTCTCTATTCACTGGAGGAGGAGATCACAGATGATTGTTTTCTCGAATATTTTGCAATGAAACAATCTGTAGTGCAGTAATAACATGTGTGTCTTTATTTCTATCTGCTCAGTTTCTTCTGTTTGTGCCATTCTGTGTTCCAACAGCATCACATCAGCACACAGTGACCTCTAGTGGTGATCTCAGGGAACAACATCATCTGATATCATTACATCCCCCTTTCTTTAAAGGAAATATTCAACAGTAAGCATAATGTTATTCTGTGATGTGTCTAAGTTTGCATTCAGTGTAACATCTTAACTCAAGTGTTAAACTCAAACACAGGCACTTTCTCATCGCTCTAACTTTAAGCGATGTCTCACACATTGAGTCTCTCAGCTTTTCTGATGTGTCTTGTAGATCTTCTCAGTGTAACTGTGTGACTGTTTGATGTTTGACTGTGTGTGTGCAGATCACACTCATCCTTTGCACACGATGCAGATAATGCCGTCGACTCAGACTCAGGATTGCTTTGAATCGAGACTTGTGACTCTTTCTCAGTCTCTGTTTCTTCTGAGAATCTGTCCATCGCCGGTTTTCCCCTGATCAGATCTCGGAGCTCCTCTTGCGTGACGACGGCTTTCTTGCTCCAGTTCTCATCATTTCTGATTCTCATACGTCATCCATCATCAGTGGTCGCACATGTTTCGCAGCTCTGTCACGGCAGAACTTCTGCTTTTCTTTCGGTCGCTTGAACCTCTGCTTCATTTCCACACGTCCGTTCTGTTTTGAGCAAGATGGCGGTGTAGTGCGAAGTGTCCGATTCCTCCGCGTCTCAGCCGGAGCCGCACCGCACTCTAATGGAGAGCTTCTGGGATTGAGCAGAGCAAGGTATGGATCAGACTTGCTGTCTGCAGCTTTCTTCAGGAGTCGCTTGAGAATATGAACGGCCTTCTCAGCCTTGCCGTCTGACGGAGCGTATTCTGGACTCCAGCTCACATGCTTGAAGTCATATTGCACTGAAAGATCTGGCCACTCTTTGCTGCTGAAACACGGGCCATTGTCACCGATGAGCGTTTGTGCTATTCCATGTCTTGTGTTATCACACACTTTGTGGACATGTTAGGAAGTAAGGCTAATTCAGGGCAGTTTGAGTAATAGTCAATCAGCACTAAATAATGATGGCCTTTCAGATGAAGAGATCCATTCCCACTTTCTCCCAGGCTGATGTTGGTCAGTCCAGAATTATCATTGGCTCTTTGATCCGCCTGCGTCTGAATCTCTGACATGTGCCACACCGTCTCAGCAGATGTTCAATGTCTCTGTTAACTCCAGGCCAGAAGACTGTGTCTCTCGCTCTCCTCTTACATTTCTCCACACCGAGATGAGCTTCATGGATTCTGTGTCGTGTGTCTCGTCTCCAGCTTTGTGGAATGACGAGTCTGTTTTGTTTCAGGAGAATTTCATCCACAGCTCTTAGATCCCGATATTTTGGAGAGGATCCCGTCGGCCTTCCATTATTCATGTTATCGATGTCATCTTGCGATCCGGTGTGTTTTTCGGTTTGCTCTGCTCTTTGCTTTGGCTTTGCATCTGACACAGGAAACGCAGTAACACCATGTTCACATGTATCTCCACATCTCCTTCTGTTGTCCTCGCTCTACTTCTGCTGCTGCTCATGAGAGGGCGTCTGCAGCACTAAGGCCCAATCCCAATCCTGTTTTATACCCCTTCGCCTAAAATAGACCGCTGGAGCCGCTTTTCCATCGGGACAAACTGTTCTCTCTGTTTATTCACCGTTCCATTCAGTGCCGATCCGATCCGGCCGTACGGATATGGTTTCGATTTCTACTGTGGCGCTGCGATAACGAAACGTGATACAAACGAGTCAGTTGTTGCCTTGGTAACGCAAGAGTTTACAGACGATAAGTGACGTAAATAGCGACAGCGTTATGAAGGATGACCAGATATTAAAGTTTTAAAAGCTTAAATTTGAAAGATTTTCAGTTTATAGTTTGACGTGTTTGAAGTCAGTATAGTCCATCAGAAAACAACTATTTGGTTGCTAGGGTACTCAGGCTGGTTGCTAAGGTCTTGCTACATGGTTGCTAGGGTACTCATGGAGTTGCTATGCAGTTTGCTAGAGTACATGGGATGGTTGCTAAGGTATTGCTATGTGGTTACTAGGGGTGACCCCGAATAGTCGAAGATTCGATGCATTGATATGCGGAGCCTGATTCGATCTCACGGTCAAATCTTCGCGGGTGTTATGAAACGATGATCATACCATTTTGGCAATATGGGGGTGCTCAATATTTTTAAGACGTCTCGCGGCGTTGAGCTGAGCATCGGTGTGCGACCCCTTTAAGGGTGCTGAGCTTCGCACCGCGCCTTTAAAATTAGAACACGTTCAATGAGTGTACACACACCGGCGGCAGCATTCAGCGCCTGTCCGCGGCCACTCGGGAAGTTGTTTATAATCCTGCCGCACCACAGAGCGCTTTCGTGCAGCTCATCTGTCAGTCAATTCAAAATTGAGCTCGCGTGTATAATGTGCGCGTCAGGTGGCGGTGTGAGATCCTGAGGCGCGGCGCTGAGCTTCGTGTACGTCTTCACCCGCTTTAGGCACTATCGGCTTCAGAACGTGCATGTAAACGCACTCAAAATGTTCTTTTATATATCTGTGTGATGTTCTGTATTTCGATCGCGGCTTTAACATGTTATGAGAAAACGGTTTCCGAATGTTTATCCACCACATTACCTTTTAGGCTATCTAAACCTAAATAAGAAAGCCATCGTCAGCTCGTCTGTCAGTTGGCAGTTAGTTTTGGTCGCTTTATTGAAAGTTGTTGCTGTGTGCAGTGTGTAAAGGAAAATAAAAATAGTTTTACCCTTCGGCTGACAGTGTCGTGCCCCTCCCAACCCATTCACACACACACACACACACACACACACACACACACACACACACACAGATGATTCGACTATCAGTCGACCATTGAGAGATTCGACAATTCTGATTCAAATGTCTAAATCCTTAGTCGAGGACAGCCCTAGTGGTTACTAAGGTATTCTGGGTGGCTGCTAGGGTACTCGGGGTGGTTGCTAAGGTGTTGCTTTGAGGTTGCTAACATACTCAGGGTGGTTGCTAGGATGTTGCTATGCGGTTTCTAGGGTACTCAGGTGAGTGCTATGATGGTTGCTATGCAGTTGCTAGGGTACTTGGGTGGTTGCTAATGTGCTTTTATGCAGCTGCTAAGGTATTCTGGTTGGTTGCTAGGGTACTCTGGGTGGTTGTTAGGGTCTGGCTATGTGGTTGCTATGGTACTCAGGTGGTTGTTAGGGTGTTGCTATGCAGTTGCTAGGGTACTCAGGTGGTTGGTAGGATGGTTTCTATGTGGTTGCTAACATGCTCAGGGTGGTTTCCAGAGTGTTACTATATGGTTGCTAGGGTACTCAGGTGGTTGCTAGGATGGTTGCTAGGGTACTTGGGTGGTTGTTAGGTTGTTGCTTTGTGGTTGCTAACATACTGAGGGTGGTTGCTAGTGTGTTGCAAGTCAGTTGCTAGGCTACTAAGGTGGTTGCTAGGGTACTTGGGGTGGTTGCAAGGATGTTGCTTTGTGGTTGCTAATGTACTCAGGGTGGTTGCTAAGGTACTCAGGTGGTTGCTAACATATTTAGGGTGGTTGCCAGGGTTTTGTTATACGGTTACTAGGGTACTTGGGGTAGTTGTGTTTGTGTGTGTTTCACTTGTGCTCAGGCCCGGCCCGGAGTCTGTCTGTCTGTCTGTGTGTGTGTGTGTGTGTGTGTGATCGCGAGTCCATTGGACAGTGAGGGGGAGGGGCTTACGAGGTGGTAGAGGTGTGGTCAGAGTGGGCGGGGCCTGTTTGTGGGTCAGTGAACCCAAATCTCCAAACAAACAGAGTTTAGCTGACCTGAGATCAGCTGCAGAGTCGGCCAAATGCTGCACCTTCACTGGAACTGACAGACGATCACACACTCCACATTTGAACAGTCAATGCTAATACTTTAACAAATAATAAAACACACTTACAGGCTCTGATCCAGAAGAGATTCACAGTTGGAATTGCCCCATTTTAAAGCAATAGTCTTTGTGCACAGCCGGTGCACGCACACGCACACAAACACACACACCAGTGTTGTGCAAGTTACTTCCAAACAGTAATATATTATAGATTACTTATTACTGCTATTTAAAAGTAATTCTTTACGTTACAATATTACTGTCTCAGAATTGTAATGCGTTACATTACTCCTGTATTACTTTTGAGTTACTTTCACCAAAATAGCTACAGAAGTAGCTCTTAACATGCTAAAATGTAGGCTACCAGAGAGCATTTTACATCCAGTAGAAGGAAATATGATGAAGAATAATGACTGTGGGCTAGACTAACAATAGAGAATTGTCTCAAGACAATGCACGAAATCATGACAGACAGAATCACAAGCGATCCAATTCTGTTATAAGTATTGTAGAGGTAAAGAGATTATCTGGCAATATCTGGGAATAGCTTCTGTTCATAGACACAAAATAACTGTGTGTAAACTCTAAGTTCTGACAATATGCGCATTTGTTCTTTTCTTATTGTTGAGACATCGATAGTTATTTCGGTTTTAGACAAAGGTTGCATTTGACTGCATTGACTATTAGCCTATGTTTTTGTTCTTATATGTGATAAACTAAGCAATGCGCATCCATCTCGCGAATGTACAGTAGAGATGTGACGGTGGGGACATTTTCCCACCGGTTAATCAAAGTGTGATGTGACAACATCGGTAATAACGGTATCTGGGCTTTTAAATCACTAATTATATCTAACCGAAAGGAACATGCGCACTGCCGCTCAGGCATTAATAATGGCAGCGGATGCAAAGCGAGTGCTTTCAATGAATTCCTATGAAAGTTATGCTTCCATATGAACTGAAACCGTGCCAGTGCGCGCACACTGTGAATGACAGCTCGTCAGTAAATGCGCGCTCTGTGCGGCCAAGCAGATTTTAGTTTCGGTTTAAAATTTAAAGGGGGTGTGAAACACTCAGTTTCAGTCACTCTCATGTCAATCTTGAGTACCTATAGAGTAGTATTGCATCCTTCATATCTCCGAAAAGTCTTTAGTTTTATCAAATTTATAAAAGAAATATGGGCTGTACCGAGTCTTTCCGGAAAAAAAAGGAGCGCCTGGAGGCGTATCGTGTGGGCGGAGCTAAAGAATGACGAGCGCAAACAAAGTGGTGACGTCCTCAAGCGTGGAGAAGCCCATCGCTATCTCAGCTAATACAGATAATGATCCACAATCAAATCTGAGTCAGAAAAAAACTGAACAGGAGAAACGGCAACAGCAGGACGTCCGTCTCTGTGGTATGGACTGTATTTAGTGGCCTGTCAACATTTGTGTGTGTTTACTCGCAGTTTATGAGGACATGATTCGGTTTATGGACTATTGTATTCGACTAAACCTTAGCAGTAGCAAGCAAAACGGTTTTGCACGTCAGACTAGTGTAACGTTATACAGAGAACAACAATGGAGTCCGTTAGCGCATTTGAATGACGAAGCACGCGATCGTGTCGTTTACTGATGTTTACTCACGCGACGATAGCCGACAGCACAGACATTTGAAGCAGTTTAACTCACCGGCTGCTTCCAAAGCAGGACCGAACCTTTATCGCTGGGACCGCTCCGTCAGAAACACACTTCTTTGGTATGATTTGGTGAAGTCCTGACAGCAGTGACCGTGGAGATCCACTTTGAGACGCGACTGAAGCGATGTTGTGAAGCTTCCCGTCATTTCTGCGTTCAAATCGGTTCAAATGCAGCGCTGCCTTCCCAGAATGCTGTGCTGAAGCGTTGAAGTCGCTCGACGTCACCCATAGGAATAAAGTGGAGCGCGGCGCGCGACATAAGTGTTCACGGACGACTGGATCTGCAGCTGAGAGTGTTTACAGGCGTGCATTTCCTCTCTCGCTCTAGTCACGCGCGCGCACCCTACCGGGAGAAGAGCCCGTACGGCCCATACAAGGACCTTCCGCTCTATTAACGTCAAGCCGACCCATACTCGAAAAAAACTCTCCGAAACTTGTGAGAAACCGGAAGGAGTATTTTTGACACAGAAATACTCCATCAAACGTCCAACATTAGTTTTTGAAACTTTGTCTATGTTTAGGATGGGAATCCAAGTCTTTAACAGTGTAAAGAGCTCAGTGTGCAGGAAACAGCATTTCACCGCCCCTTTAATGAAAAACACAACACAATGACAAACTCCCTTTATTAGGCGCTTTTACGTTTCACTTTGAACCCAAATCTTCCGTGATCATCTGTCAGCTCAAGATCTGACTCCTGCTGCGACGCTCCTTCGGATCATTCTTAGCAGACATCTTCAGTTTTTCTTTGAACAGCCTGTTCTCTAACTGAACTAAATTACTTTATTACTATAAAAAAATCAAAACCCCGGTGTGCAGTAGGCTAGTCTTATTCTGTCGTCTTCACTCAAGTGTTTAGTTTGGCTCAGCAGCGCGCGCCTCGTCTCTCGTCCGTTCTTTGACGCACTCGCCGTTGTTCTTTTCTTTTAAACGAAAGAGCCTTTAAACGGGGGTAACGCAAACGTTACTGAAAATGTACCCAGTAAAATATTACTGAAAATTCATTAGTAATGCCTTACACTACTGCGTTACATCAAAAAGTAATGTTACTGTAATGTATTACTTTTGTAATGCGTTACTCCCAACACTGACTGACTGACTGACTGACACACACACACACACACACACACACACACACACACACACACACACACACACACACACACACACACAACTGACAACTGAAGTCACACCTTCTTTCTCTGCGTGTGCATTTGGGCGACATTATGCTAATATTTCCACCGAGTGACGTAGCTCTGTGAGGGAGAATCAGATCGAGGTGTTTAATCTGGTCTGGATCTGCCTTCTCTTTTATTCCTGCTACAGACGGTGTGATTTCACCAATCCTGTAAGATCATTACAGATCACGCTGAACGACACAGATCTGATGAACTTGGGTACGGTGTGTGTGTGTGTAGACTGTACGATGATGACACCTATTGAATCTCAGGCTACGACACACGTTAGTATAGAAGAATAAACGTCATCAGCATGAGCTAGTGCTGAACAGATAGAGCGAGATGAACCGCACTTTGGTCATTGTGGTTTTTATAGGCGACACTAAAGAGAAAGAAAAACATGAAAACCCATCACATGACCCCTTTAATACATTAATACAAATGTAATACAACTATTATTATAAACATGATTATACACTCAAGCTTCCACTGTTTGTAAATTAATCTTTCATTAGTGTTTGTCTCCCTCTGCTGGTCTCACACACACACATTCAGGCTCTATATTCTCTCTGTAACGAAACACACACCTTTTGAGTGTATACTGTGTGTTTATAGAAATAAAATGGTTAATCTGTGATTTGCTGCTGTGAAATAAAAGGTGTTTCACTGCCGCCTCATCAGGTCTGTCAGAGGATCGTTGAAATCTAAATGAAGTCTTAATTTATAACAGTGAAGTCACTGTATCTTCAGTCTCTGTTGATTCTGTTGACTGTGAGTCTCTGTAGTGGATCCTTATTCACCATCAGATCATCAGCAGAACATCAGACTCTCCTCTGATTGGCAATACTGAAATAAAACACACACACAGTCACATATGCAGTATGAGACATTACGTCTGTCACATCTTTTCATAAGAAAACTGAGCACTAACTAGATAAGCTTTATTAATTCATTCTCAAACATGATAATATAGCTTCTATCTGATGCTCAAAGTCACTTTACAACATCAAAAGGTCATGAAAGGTCACTTTCACACAACGGACAGCTGATACAGAACCAGCAGAAATGATCATTACACTCCACTACACACTTCCTTTTATTTCTAGAGAGTAAAACAGACATTTGAACTTTAAATGAAAATATGATGATGGAAACTGTTAAAAACTATTGTTACCATAGTATCTTCAGTTTATAATGAGGATCCTTCTCCAGGCCAGAGAGCAGCTTCACTCCTGAGTCTCCTAGATTATTCTCAGACAGATACAGATGTCTCAGGTGTGAGGGGTTTGATCTCAGAGCTGAAGCCAGAGCAGCACAACCTTCATCTGTGACACCACAGCTCCTCAACCTGTAGAGAACAATGACACACATTAAGTCTATCTCCAAAGCTAAACATGAGCACTTACACTAAATAAATAAATAACACAATGCTGTCAATATGAAATATATATAAATACTCATTAGTTCACGTTGTTAAAATACATCAGTTAGGATTAGAGGAGAGAATATACAGTTTGCACAGAATAACAACATTATTTCTGTGGAAAGTCCCATAAAGTCCTGTGTGTGTGTGTGTGTGTGTGTGTGTGTGTGTGTGTGTGTGTGTGTGTGTGTGTGTGTGTGTGTGTGTGTGTGTGTGTGTGTGTGTGTGTGAGAGAGAGTGAGAGTGAGTGAGTGAGAGAGAGAGAGAGAGAGAGAGAGAGAGAGAGAGAGAGCATGTTTGTGAGGGTGTGTCTGTATGAGTGTGTGTGTGTGTATGTGTGTGTGTGTGTGATGGGTAGGTTTAGGGGCAGTGTAAGGGAATAGAAAATACGGTTTGTACAGTATAAGTGAGTGTGTATGTGAATGTGTGAGTGTGTTTGTGTGTGTATGTGACTGAGTTTGTGAGTGTGTGTTTGAGTGAGTTTGTGTGTGTGACTGTGTGTGTGTTCGTGAGTGAGTGAGTGTGTATGTGACTGTGTGTGTGTGTGTGTGTGTGTGTGTGTGTGTGTGTGTGACTGTGTGTTTGTGACTGTGTGAGTTTGTGAGTGTGTTAGTTTGTGAGTGTGTGACTGTGTGTGTGTTAATGAGTGAGTAAGTGTCTTTGTGAGTGTGTGTGTGTATGTATGTGACTGTGTGTGTGTGAGTGCGCATGTCTGTCTGTGTGTCCGCGCATGTCTGTGTGCGTGTGTGTGTGCGCGCGGAAGTTTGTGAACGTGTGTGTATGTGACTGTGTGTGCATGTTCGTGAGTGAGTGTGTTTGAGAGTGGGTATGTGTGTGTATGTGTGTGCGTATGTGACTGTGTGTATGTGACGGAGTGTGTGTGTGTGTGTGTGTATGTGAATGAGTGTGTATGTGTATGTATGAGTGTGACTGTGTGTGTGTGTGTGTGTGTGTGTTTGAGTGAGTTTGTGTGTGTGACTGTGTGTGTGTTCGTGAGTGAGTGTGTATGTGACTGTGTGTGTGTGTATGTGACTAATTTGTGAGTGTGACTGTGTTGTTTGTGAGTGTTTGTGAGTGTGTGTGAGTGTGTGTGAGAGTGAGTGAGTGAGTGAGTGTATATGTGACTGTGTGTATGTGACTGCTTTTGTGTGTGTGTGTGTGTGTCTGTGTGTTTTTGAGCGTGACTGTGTTTGTGTGTGTGTGCGCGTGCATGTCTGTGTGTGTGTGTGTGTATGTGACTGTGTGTGAGTTGTGAGTGTTTGTGAGTGTGTGATTGTTTGTGTATGTGACTGTGTGTGAGAGTGTGTGTGTGTGTCTGTGTATGTGACTGTGTGAGAGTTTGTGAGTGTGTGACTGTGTGTGTGTGTGCGACTGTGTGTGTTCGTTCGTGTGTGTGTGTGTGTATGTGACTGTGTTATATGTGTGTTGTGTGTGTGTTCGTGAGTGAGTGTGTATGTATGTGACTGTGTGTGTGTTTGTGTGTGTTTGTGTGTATGTGACTGTGTGTGTGAGTTTGTGAGTGTGTGTGTGTGTGTGAGTGTGTGACTGTGTGTGTTCGTGAGTGAGTGTGTGTGACTGTGTGTGTCTGCTTTGTGTGTGAGTTTGTGAGTGTGTGTGAGTGAGTGAGTGAGTACGTGACTGTGTATGTCTGTGTGTGAGTGTGAGTGTGTGACTGCTTTTGTGTGTGTGTGTGTCTGTCTGTGTGTTTATGAGTGTGACTGTGTGTTTGTGTGTGTATGTGTGTGTGTGTGTGTGTGTGTGTGTGTGTGTGTGTGTGTGTGTGTGTGTGTGTGTGTGTGTGTGTGTGTGTGTGCGCGTGTGGGTGTGTGTATGTGACTGTGTATGTCTGTGTGTGAGTGTGAGTATGTGACTGCTTTTGTGTGTGTGTGTGTGTGTGTCTGTCTGTGTGTTTGTGAGTGTCACTGTGTGTGTGTCTGTCTGTGTGTTTGTGAGTGTATGTGTGTGTGTGTGTGTGTGTGTGTGTGTGTGTGTGTGTGTGTGTGTGTGTGTGTGTGTGTGTGTGTGTGAGTGTGTGAGTGTGTGTGTGTGTGTGTGTATGTGACTGTGTGTGTGAGTTTGTGAGTGTGTGTGTATGTGACTGTGTGTGTCGTGTGTGTGTGTGACAATGTGTGTGAGTTGTGAGTGTTTGTGAGTGTGTGTGTTTGTAAGGGTCTTTGTGAGTTTGTGTTACGTGTGTTTTGTGTGTGTTGTGTTTGTTGGTGTGTATGTGATTGTGTGAGAGTTTGTGAGTGTGTGTGTGTGACTGTGTGTGTTTTTGAGTGTGACTGTGTGTGCATGTCTGTGTGTTGTGTGCTTGTTTTTGTGACATATGAGGACACAAATGTGTGTAATGCCATGGGTATGACACAGGTATTACAGGAGAGGGTGAAATATGAGGACATTACCCATGGCCCCACTTTTCAAAAGGCTTATAAATCACACAGGAGGAGTTTTTTTATTTTTCAAGTTACAACCAGTGCCGCCGCTCGCTTAAGACCTAATACAGGGATATGCTCGTCTTTCTCGACTGTATACAGTTCACTTAAGGCATCAGACTCAATATGTGCGCGCTGTGAGCTGTGTGGCAAAAATGACTGGTCATACGGCAGCACTCGCATGCACTGAACACAGTTTACAAAGATAGACCGTTTGCCCACGGTTTTCTTTTATTATCGCTGTTGTAGTGTAGCCTATCACTGAGGAACCAGCACGTGTATCCATCGACAGAACCATACATAAAGCATTATTTTTCAAGTTACAACCAGTGCCGCCGCTCGCACCACGCGCTGCGGTCGAGCAAAACACACGCTACCCATAGCAACGCGTTATGACACAACGACATTTCAGACTGACAGAGACAAGATAAACGGCTTTTCCGCCATTTGTTACTGTTTT
>NC_090179.1:45795440-45800440 GCF_024679245.1 Pseudorasbora parva
AAATGTTCACATTGTGACTGAACTGGAAACAGACCGGATGGATTGGTTCCTGAAGAGCGCGGTTTGTCTCGTCAGATGCGCTGCTGTCTCGGGATGAGATCCTCAAATTGTCCCACAGACTTAAGAAAGTACTAAAGTGCAGAACCGGCCATGATAAAGATTTAGCTCCTGTACATGATTAGCATCCTCCCCTTCAGACTCTCTGTCCTTCAAGACTGGGTTGCACCCGAAACCGTCTTTTAAATCAAATGAAAAGCTCATCTTCACTGTCCGTGTTTTCTCAGCTGACGCAGCAAATGTTTTGGAATGTTGGAGCTCTGAACGTTGCAAATTCGTGTCGCGGCTGATGTGAATGGTTTTGATGCGAAGTATTTCGCAGACGAAAAATTCGCTTATTCGTTTCGCTTTTTCGTTACGCGTCCAGAGTGAAAGGGCCTTAACTGCTGAACATTTGGACTGTTACTGACGCTGGAGTTTGGATTGTTCTGGGTTACCGTTGGCCTTTCCGGACTGCTTTCTGCTGTGAACACCTGCCTGTTTCTGATCGTCAGTATATTATATTATTTATTTCAACAGTGTTGTTGTGTAAAACTATATGATTACTATTATACTTTTAGAACCAAATATTATTGCCCCATTGTTATTATTTTTGTATTTTAAATCATTTTAAAGGCCATTGTTTGCTTAGGTCTATTTTTATTACCACGCAAAAATCAGATTACTCGATTAATCGTCAAAATAATCGACCGAATACTCGATTACTAAAATAACCGTTAGTGACAGCTCTAAATGTAACAATAGTTTGATTCCTTTTTTAAATTTTGTTACTTAATGAATAAATTAAAATGATTAAATTCACAATGTGATGCGCAGGTGATGCTCATTTGCAATCACTCCACCGGCCTCACACCGTTCTCTCACGGCTCTCGCCCGCCCTGCTCGTCACACACAGAGACTCAGTTTCATATCAGAGTCACGTATGATCTTACCCCAGTGACTCCAGTTTACAGAGAGGATTCTCCAGTCCAGCAGAGAGCAGCTTCACTCCTGAGTCTCCTAGATTATTCTCAGACAGATCCAGATCTCTCAGGTGTGAGGGGTTTGATCTCAGAGCTGAAGCCAGAGCAGCACAACCTTCATCTGTGACACCACAGCTCCTCAACCTGTAGAGAACAATGACACACATTAAGTCTATCTCCAAAGCTAAACATGAGCACTTACACTAAATAAATAAATAAATAACACAATGCTGTCAATATGAAATATATATAAATACTCATTAGTTCACGTTGTTAAAATACATCAGTTAGGATTAGAGGAGAGAATATACAGTTTGTACAGAATAACAACATTATTTCTGCGTGTGTGTGTGTGAGAGAGAGTGAGAGAGAAAGTGTGTATGTGAGTGTATTTGTTTGTGTGACTGTGTTCATGAATGAGTGTGTATGTGACTGAGTGTGTGTGTGTGTGTGTGTGTGTGTGTGTGTGTGTGTGTGTGTGTGCGTGTGTGCGTGTGTGCGTGTGTGCGTGTGTGTGTGAGTGAGAGAGAGAGAGATTTTTTTAAAAACATCTTTATTACATCACTTTTTCAATTCCTCCAAAAAAATTAACACCACAAAATATCAAAACACAACTCCTCTTCCACCACTGAACACACAGCATCATCATAACACCACTGCTGTACAAAATTAACAACAACGGAGAGAGAGAGAGAGAGAGAGAGAGAGAGAGAGAGAGAGAGAGAGAGAGAGAGAGAGAGAGAGAGAGAGAGAGGGGGGGGGGGGGGGGGTGTCTGTATGTGTGACTGTGTGTATGAGTGTATATGTGTGTGTTTGTGAGGGTGTGTGTGTGTTTGTGAGTGAGTGTCGTTATGAGTGTGTGTGTGGGCATGTTTTTGTGACATATGAGGACACAAATGTGTATAGTATAAAAACAATTACGCCTATGGAATGTCCCCACATTTCACAAAAACAAACGTGTGTGACTGGGTGTGTGTGCATGTGTGACTGTGTTCATGAGTGAGTGTGTATGTGAGTGTGTGAGTTTGTTGTGTGTGTGTGTGTGTGTGTGTGTGTGTGAGTGAATGAGTGTTACTGTGTGTGAATGTGTGCGAGTGTGACAGTGTGTGTGTGTGTATGCGACTGAGTTTGTGAGTGTGTTTGAGTGAGTTTATGCGTGTTCATGAATTTGTGAGTGTGTGTTTGTTTGTATGTGTGTGTGTGTGTATGAGACTGTGTTATGTGTATGTTGTGTGTGTGTGTGTATGTGACTGTGTGAGTTTGTGAGTGTTTGTGACTGTGTGTGTGTTCATGAGTGAGTGTCTTTGTGAGTGTTTGTATGTGTGTGTGTGTGTGTGTGTGTGTGTGTGACTGTGTGAGTTTGTGAGTGTTTGTGACTGTGTGTGTGTTCATGAGTGAGTGTCTTTGTGTGTGTGTGTGTGTGTGTGTGTGTGTGTGTGTGTGTGTGTGTGTGTGTGTGTGTATGTATGTGACTGTGTGTGTGTGTGTGTGCGCGCGCGCATGTCTGTCTGTGTGTTTATGTGACTGTGTGAGTTTGTGAGTCTGTGTTTGTGTGTTCATGAGTGTCTTTGTGAGTGTGTGTGTTCATGAGTGAGTAAGTGTCTTTGTTAGTGTGTGTATGTGACTGTGTGTGTGTGTGCATGTATGTGTGTGTGTGCACGTGTGAGTTTGTGAGTGTGTGTGTATGTGACTGCATGTGTGTATATGTTTGTGACTGTGTGTGTCTGTGTGTGAGTGTGTATGTGACTGTTATGTGTGTGTGAGTGTGTGTTTGTGAGTGTGGTTACATGTGTATGTGACTGTGTGTGTGAGTTTGTTAGTGAGTGAATGTGTGTGTGAGTGTGTGACTGTGTTCTTGAGCGAGTGTGTGTGTTTGACTGTGTGTGTCTGTGTGTTGTGTGTTTGTTTGTTAGTGTTTGTGAGTGTGGTTACATGTGTATGTGACTGTGTGTGGGAGTTTGTTAGTGAGTGAATGTGTGTGTGTGTGTGTGTGTGTGTGTGTGTGTGTGTGTGTGTGTGTGTGTGTGTTGTGTGTTTGATTGTTAGTGTTTGTGAGTGTGTGTTCGTGAGTGAGTGAGTGTCAGTGTGTGAGTGTGAGTCTGTGTTTGTGAGTGTGTGTTTGTGAGGCTACGTCTACACTAATCCGGATAAATTTAAAAACGAGTTTTCGTCTAAAAACGCTCCGCGTCCACACTATCATTTTCAATCGTTTTTCAAAAAATGTTCATCTACACTGAAACGTCTGAAAACGCTTACGTCCCCGTACTGCGCATGAGCAAACCCAAGACGCTTCGACTTGCGTCATTTCCGCTACTCGTTTATTTACTCTTTGAAATTTTGAGGCAATGTCGAGAAAAGGCTCTGAGTTTTTTAACAGTATGTACAAACTGACATTAATATTTAACAAGGCTGTCAAAACAGAAAGCATACAAAACAACTGCTGTACAATGTCGTTCACCATCTTGGCTGAATTGGTCACATGACTGCATCACATGGCTAAATGCGGCACCGTATTAAAAAGCCTCCGTTTTCACAGTCCACACTACGGCGCGAAGACGACGTTTTCAAATGTATCCGCTCTGGAGAGCGTTTTCAAAACGATACGTTTTCATCGACTTAAAACGCTGTCTCAGTGTGGACGGAAGGACAAAACTATGAAGGTAAATTGATGCCATATAGAATTGCAAGCGTAGGGTAAGATTTGTGAAAGTGTACATAAGATTGCAAGCGTAAATTAAATTTGCATGCACAAGATAAGTTTTGCAAAGGTGTAAATTGCCTTTCAAGTGTAAGAAAAAAATATTTGCAGCATTTTACTGTTATTCATAAGTGTAATTCATGTATTGTGAAACTGCAGCTTCATGTTAACGCAAAATAAATATGATCTGTATTCTTCTGCGGCACCGTATTAAATATGGAGCCAGAATGGTGACTTTAAAATTTGGCATCACAAATTAAAATTGTCATTGAAAACAAAAGCAGAACTGAAAAAGGAAACATTGGCATTGAAAACAGTTGTATTGGCACTGAAAAAATAAAATTATTAAAATATTACAATCGTATTCTTTTATTGTATTGGGATTTATTTGTATTTTTCAATGACAATCTTCAGATTTTTTCTTCATGTCACTCTTTTTTAGTGACAGTTTTTTTTTTCAATGTCAGTTTTTTTTTCAATGTCACTGATTTTCAGTTTCAACTTTCTGTCACTGTTTTGGCGTGGAGAGGGGCGGGGTCTGAGGGGAGGGGTAAGTAGAGCGTAGTTTGCATATCATTTGCATATAGGTGTACTGAAGCCGTCACCAGCTCTGAAGCCGCATGGCTAATGTCCAGTTTACCGGGAACGTCCAAGCCGCAAGTTTAAGTCTTTTTTTTTATTTTTTATCTGCCATTTATATGTTTTCTCGTGCAACCTGGCCGGCTTGGTTAACTTTTAACGGCCGTTATGCTGTTTTGTTTTTTCCGACGTCGACTGGAACATGTAAATTACTAACATTAGCCGTGTTGGCTAACTTAACTGTGGTTAATGCGGCTGTGTAAGTTACACTACTGACATCCCCAACCCCACACACACACACCGGAGACAGACGTTACTCCTAAGGCCGCGAGTGTGCTTTTATCTGTATTTAATTTAGTTGTGCTGCTGCACAAGACCTCATAAACGTGCTAACGCAAAACGTTCAGCAGTATCACACCAGCACAGCAGAATCCAGTGCCGTCACATGAGCATTAAATACAGATAGAAGCACATTCGCGGCCCTAGGAGTTACTGCCGCTGCGTTTAAGCCGAACTAGCGGCTCTCCTGTGTGTGTGTGTGTGTGTGTGTGTGTGTGTGTGTGTGTGTGTGTGTGACAATGTGTGAGAGTTGTGAAAGTTTGTGACTGTGCGTGTGTGTTCGTGAGGGTCTTTGTGAGTTTGTGAGTGTATGTGACTGTGTGTGTCTGTGAGAGTGTTTTTGAGTGTGTGAATGTGTGTGTGAA
>NC_090179.1:45802940-45805440 GCF_024679245.1 Pseudorasbora parva
GTGTGTGGTGGGTAGGTTTAGGGGCAGTGTGTGTGTGTGTGTGTGATGGGTAGGTTTAGGGGCAGTGTGTGTGTGATGGGTAGGTTTAGGGGCAGTGTTAGGGGATAGAAAATACGTTTTTTACAGTATAAAAACCATTACGCCTATGGAGAGTGTTCACAAAGATAGTGAACCAGACGCGCGTGTGTGTGTGTGCGTGTACGTGTGTGTGTGTGTGTGTGTGTGTGTGTGTGTTCTATCTCCATGGAAATTTTTTTTTTTAATTCATATCAAGAGGTGGCCATGCTGGATCCCTATGCTTTTAATAAGAGGTGTTTATTCAACAGACACAATAGATTCTTCTAAAACTTTGCACTGAAGACGATTCGCTTTTGTCACCGCGCGGATGACGCGCGTGCAGCAGCGAGCTGAGTGCTCGGAAACAAACGTAAACTAGATGAATCCGTCTTTCCGCGCTCACTGCCAAAGGAGTCCTTTGGAAGGCTCACGCATCTGTGCGCGTCTGCGCGAGGCAGAAAGGAACATAGAATGTGAAGTATATCGGCGACTTGGCAGTAGACATGTGCCGATTTTCGATAATGCGATTTATCACGATAATGAATATGCACGATATTGTTATCATGGGCATTTTAAAATATCGTAAATAATAATTTATTAACAATTTATAATTTTTTTATAATGCACTCAAGAATACTTTGCCCATCAACCGTATAAATGCTCAACACCGCTGTATTCTGCGTCAAAGGGACTCGCGCTCAGATATAAACAAGCCCAACGTGTGTTTGCACATGACTGAACCGGTGAAGGAGACGCGCTGCTGAAGTGCCGCTCAGTGACAGCAGAGGGCGCTGATGAACGGCAGAATGCAGCGATTACCCCGGAAACCAGCAAACAAACAAAAAACGCGTGTAGTTTTTAAAACAGCCGTTCGTTTTAGTAATCTCAATGTTGTTCATCACAGCACCAAATACTTAATACTTAAAGACTTAATAGGCTATTTATTTTCAAATTTAAACATTTTTATGTTTTAATCTGGACTACAACATGCCCTAATGATTAGAACTGTTCTGATTATTTGTTATTGTTCAGTAAAACTTTGAGATACGACTTCATTAGTTAACATGTTAATTCATTATTACCAAACTGACAAGGAAAAATACTTATAAAGAATTAATCATTCTATGTTAATTTCTTAGTTACTGTTTAATAACATTAAAATCAAAAGAACTTTTAATGGACCTAAGATAAAACTAACAATGATCAGTATTTCTTAACTAACATTACCAAAAACATTATTCTTTCTGTACCAAATGTAGCTGTTGCTCAATCTTAGTTAATGTATTAAATAATGAGACCTTATTGTAATTTGTAAGCCTACCTGTTGTTCTTTATAGCCTAATTCTTTTGCACTTTAATCTGTTTGAAAATTGTACTTTTACAGCTCTGAAAAATATCAAGAGGCCACATAACATTCATTTCTCAATGAGGGGTCTCTTAATTTTTTTCCAGAGCTGTATATATTTTTGGTGCATTATTGTATTTAAACATTCAGTTATTTTTGTTCTTACAAAAATAGTTCTTAAAGCTGTTATGCTATGGCAACACTTTTTTTTGCAACTTATTTCAATATCGTGATAAAACTTCATCAATTAATCGCAACATGAAAAATTGATATCGGCACATGCCTAACACACACATATGAGGCGCCACGTAGGATTTAAATCAAACTTCGCTTATCAATACATACATAACACACGTGCATATACACCTATACATTACTCGCATATACATGTATACTATTGGATGTTCAAAATACATATATGAAATACACGTGCACACTAATATGAAATCCATACCAATACATATAGCCTAATGTTAATAATGAATGCATACACACTTGTGAATAACTTGCATATACATATAAACTTGACGCACGCATAGACCTATAAATACTCGCATATACATATAAACTTCCATGCATATACACCTATAAACACTCGCATATACATATAAACTTCCATGCATATACACCTATAAACACTCGCATATACATATAAACTCGATACGTCCGCTGCTCACCGCTCACGGCCAAACAATCACTGCTAAAATGCGCGACGAAGAGGATCCGAATAGGGGAAAAAAGTGAAAGAGAATATTACTTGACTGACGGACAAGAGCCTGATTAAAACAAAAAATAACTAGCCAATCACCAAAATACAAGAATGTTTGTGCATTTATTTAGTGTAAGTGGCGATCGATTGTGGATAATATATAATGAACTGATGATAAGTCGCGCTGTTGACGCTCGTGCAGCCTCTCGAGGAGAAATCCCAACACTAGAGCGTTTTCCTGAATACCATCACGACTGAAAATGACACTGATATGACAGCTCCATAAACAACTAATTAACATTCACTTAGTCTCTTACATTTTAGATGCAATATTTAGTGTTGTTGTTCTATTTCAGCAGTGATAATCGTTCACAGCAGACCTGTCACAC
>NC_090179.1:45807940-45880440 GCF_024679245.1 Pseudorasbora parva
CTACACACACACACACACACACACACACACACACTATATTAGAGCACAGTAGAGCTACACACACACACACACACACACACACACTATATTACAGCACAGTAGAGCTACACACACACACACACACACTATATTACAGCACAGTAGAGCTACACACACACTATATTACAGCACAGTAGAGCTACACACACACACACACACACTATATTACAGCACAGTAGAGCTACACACACACACACACACTATATTACAGCACAGTAGAGCTACACACACACTATATTACAGCACAGTAGAGCTACACACACACACACTATATTACAGCACAGTAGAGCTACACACACACACACACACACTATATTACAGCACAGTAGAGCTACACACACACACACTATATTACAGCACATTAGAGCTACACACACACACACACACACACACACACACACACACACAGATGATTGTTCTCAGTGTTACTTACTCAGCTGATCTAGTTGCTGTAACCACACACACACACACACACACACACACACACACACACAGATGATTGTTCTCAGTGTTACTTACTCAGCTGATCTAGTTGCTGTAACCACACACACACACACACACACACACACACACACACACACAGATGATTGTTCTCAGTGTTACTTACTCAGCTGATCTAGTTGCTGTAACCACACACACACACACACACACACACACACACACAGATGATTGTTCTCAGTGTTACTTACTCAGCTGATCTAGTTGCTGTAACCACAGGCAGCAGCTTCTGAAGAACTTCATCTGCTGTGTTTACTCTGTCACTGTTTGAACATAAAGATAAAAAATAAGTGAATTATTAATGATGATAATAATAATAAATATAGCTGCAAGCAGCCATTATCGGGGCCAAGCGCAAAGAAGAAGACAAGACATGCCAGCATGGCTGGAAGTCTCAAGCCAACTGCAACAATGAGCCATTAAGGACCTATTAAGTTGATTTTAGGCAAAATAGCAGTCAAATTTTAAATACAGTCAATAATAATGGTTTAATGGTTTATCACTTTCGACCAATAGGTGTCACTGTTACGAAACTGATGTGGTTTAGTCAGATTGAGATGACAATGACACATGCAAAGTTTGGTGTCAATATGTCAAAGCATTGCAGAGATACAGCCTCAAGAGTAATTTTTGCATCATGGCTCAACTCTGTTGCAGTGGTATATGAAAACTGTTTTGTCTATCAATCCGAAATCCATAAGTATTTGTCAGCATGGTCTGAAGACGATACGGATCAATTTTGGTGAAAATCGGACAAACGGTCTAGGATGAGTTTGAAAAAGTAGATTTTTAACAAATAACAAGATGGAGCACAGATATGTTTGCAAAATATGGCAAAATTGGTATCTATCTTCTCGGCATGAGCCAATGAATGTATTATGACCAGTCTCATTACAATAGGCTAATTTAATCAAAAGTTATTAGCATTTTTGTACATTTTATTACAACTTTTGACCACAAGGTGGCGCTGCCCCGAAACTTTTTGAATATCTTCGGGACATAGAGCGGAAGACACATACCGAGTTTTGTAATGATACACTAGTGCATTCTTAAATTATAGCATTAGCATTTTAAACCGTAATACTGCATTGAAGTCAATGGGAATTTCATGTTTTGTTTTATTATAGCGCCACCAAGAGGCACAATCCCACCAATTTTTTTATGTGTCCTCGTAGTGAGCCCATACATATGTGTGTCAAGTTTGGTGAAAATATTTCATTTTGTTTTGGAGTTATAGACATTTATATGAAAAAACACGTAAAAAATGACTGACACCTGACTTTGATTGGATTTTACTACCCCTTACTATCAATATTTTGAGATTTGGGCATTAGCATATAGCTATCGACCTATGTTTCCGAACTTCTGAGGCTGGTTTCGTCTCGATCGGACTAGCGGTTTCGAAGATATCAGCAAATGTTTTTTAAGCACTAAATTACAACTCTGCGCAAACCATATGCCGAAACCTGGCAAGTCTGGTATCGTTGGAGTCGGCAAGGATTCAGGAGACCAAAAAACACACTCCCATCAAAATATGTCAACCACACCCAAAGTTATAAGCGTTTGAAAAAAAAATTTCTCCACTAGGTGGCGCTGTTTCGAAACTTCTCAGGCTACTTCAGGGCATCGTGGTGATGACCCATACCAAGTTTCATAACAATCTGTTCATGCGTTCATAAAATACAGCATTTTTGCACATAATTCAAAATGGCCGACATCCAAAATGGCCGACATGGTAAAATTGGATATCAGTCGACTCGGCATGACGCCCTGAATCTAATGAGACCAATTTTATGATTTTTGGATAAACGGTTCAGAAGTTATAAGCCAAAATAGGCATTTTTCGTATCTCCGGACAGGTAGGTGGCGCTGCGCCGAAACGCTGCATGTTGCTTCAAGTCATGCTTGTGATGACATGTACCAAGGTTGGTTTGAATACGATAAAGCGTTGCGGAGATATAGCCTTTAGTGTGTTTTTGCAACCTCCACGTAAAATTTGTTTGTGCGTTTATTGAAAACGATTGGACGAATCAACTTGAATTCCATAACTTTTTGTCAACATGCTCTGAAGATGATCTGTTTCAATTTTCGTGAAAATCGGAGCAACGGCCTAGGAGGAGTTCGAAAAAGTAGGTTTTTCAGAAAATTCAAAATGGCGGGAAAATTTGCATACCGGAAAATGACATCATAGGGTGAAATCGAATCGGCTTGAGCCAAGGAATCCGATGAAAAAAGAATTTTGTTTCTAGCCCTTAGGGGTCAAAAGTTATAAGCATAAATATGAGGGAAACTTTGGACAGGTGGTGGCGCTAGAGGGATTGAGTTAGAGGCACCAAATTTGCTATAGTGACAGCTCAGACTGGCCTCTATGAGTGTGCCAAATTTCACAACTTTTTACCATACGGTTCTATGGGCTGCCAGAGACTCCTATGGCGGAAGAAGAAGCAGAATAATAACAAGCAGCCATTATCGGGGCCAAGCGCAAAGAAGAAGACAAGACATGCCAGCATGGCTGGAAGTCTCAAGCCAACTGCAACAATGAGCCATTAAGGACCTATTAAGTTGATTTTAGGCAAAATAGCAGTCAAATTTTAAATACAGTCAATAATAATGGTTTAATGGTTTATCACTTTCGACCAATAGGTGTCACTGTTACGAAACTGATGTGGTTTAGTCAGATTGAGATGACAATGACACATGCAAAGTTTGGTGTCAATATGTCAAAGAATTGCAGAGATACAGCCTCAAGAGTAATTTTTGCATCATGGCTCAACTCTGTTGCAGTGGTATATGAAAACTGTTTTGTCTATCAATCCGAAATCCATAAGTATTTGTCAGCATGGTCTGAAGACGATACGGATCAATTTTGGTGAAAATCGGACAAACGGTCTAGGATGAGTTTGAAAAAGTAGATTTTTAACAAATAACAAGATGGAGCACAGATATGTTTGCAAAATATGGCAAAATTGGTATCTATCTTCTCGGCATGAGCCAATGAATGTATTATGACCAGTCTCATTACAATAGGCTAATTTAATCAAAAGTTATTAGCATTTTTGTACATTTTATTACAACTTTTGACCACAAGGTGGCGCTGCCCCGAAACTTTTTGAATATCTTCGGGACATAGAGCGGAAGACACATACCGAGTTTTGTAACGATACACTAGTGCATTCTTAAATTATAGCATTAGCATTTTAAACCGTAATACTGCATTGAAGTCAATGGGAATTTCATGTTTTGTTTTATTATAGCGCCACCAAGAGGCACAATCCCACCAATTTTTTTATGTGTCCTCGTAGTGAGCCCATACATATGTGTGTCAAGTTTGGTGAAAATATTTCATTTTGTTTTGGAGTTATAGACATTTATATGAAAAAACACGTAAAAAATGACTGACACCTGACTTTGATTGGATTTTACTACCCCTTACTATCAATATTTTGAGATTTGGGCATTAGCGTATAGCTATCGACCTATGTTTCCGAACTTCTGAGGCTGGTTTCGTCTCGATCGGACTAGCGGTTTCGAAGATATCAGCAAATGTTTTTTAAGCACTAAATTACAACTCTGCGCAAACCATATGCCGAAACCTGGCAAGTCTGGTATCGTTGGAGTCGGCAAGGATTCAGGAGACCAAAAAACACACTCCCATCAAAATATGTCAACCACACCCAAAGTTATAAGCGTTTGAAAAAAAAAATTCTCCACTAGGTGGCGCTGTTTCGAAACTTCTCAGGCTACTTCAGGGCATCGTGGTGATGACCCATACCAAGTTTCATAACAATCTGTTCATGCGTTCATAAAATACAGCATTTTTGCACATAATTCAAAATGGCCGACATCCAAAATGGCCGACATGGTAAAATTGGATATCAGTCGACTCGGCATGACGCCCTGAATCTAATGAGACCAATTTTATGATTTTTGGATAAACGGTTCAGAAGTTATAAGCCAAAATAGGCATTTTTCGTATCTCCGGACAGGTAGGTGGCGCTGCGCCGAAACGCTGCATGTTGCTTCAAGTCATGCTTGTGATGACATGTACCAAGGTTGGTTTGAATACGATAAAGCGTTGCGGAGATATAGCCTTTAGTGTGTTTTTGCAACCTCCACGTAAAATTTGTTTGTGCGTTTATTGAAAACGATTGGACGAATCAACTTGAATTCCATAACTTTTTGTCAACATGCTCTGAAGATGATCTGTTTCAATTTTCGTGAAAATCGGAGCAACGGCCTAGGAGGAGTTCGAAAAAGTAGGTTTTTCAGAAAATTCAAAATGGCGGGAAAATTTGCATACCGGAAAATGACATCATAGGGTGAAATCGAATCGGCTTGAGCCAAGGAATCCGATGAAAAAAGAATTTTGTTTCTAGCCCTTAGGGGTCAAAAGTTATAAGCATAAATATGAGTGAAACTTTGGACAGGTGGTGGCGCTAGAGGGATTGAGTTAGAGGCACCAAATTTGCTATAGTGACAGCTCAGACTGGCCTCTATGAGTGTGCCAAATTTCACAACTTTTTACCATACGGTTCTATGGGCTGCCAGAGACTCCTATGGCGGAAGAAGAAGAAGAAGAAGAAGAAGAAGAAGAAGAAGCAGAATAATAATAATAGGAACACTAACGATTTCAATAGGTGCCTCCGCACCTTCGGTGCTTGGCCCCTAACAAGCAGCCATTATCGGGGCCAAGCGCAAAGAAGAAGACAAGACATGCCAGCATGGCTGGAAGTCTCAAGCCAACTGCAACAATGAGCCATTAAGGACCTATTAAGTTGATTTTAGGCAAAATAGCAGTCAAATTTTAAATACAGTCAATAATAATGGTTTAATGGTTTATCACTTTCGACCAATAGGTGTCACTGTTACGAAACTGATGTGGTTTAGTCAGATTGAGATGACAATGACACATGCAAAGTTTGGTGTCAATATGTCAAAGCATTGCAGAGATACAGCCTCAAGAGTAATTTTTGCATCATGGCTCAACTCTGTTGCAGTGGTATATGAAAACTGTTTTGTCTATCAATCCGAAATCCATAAGTATTTGTCAGCATGGTCTGAAGACGATACGGATCAATTTTGGTGAAAATCGGACAAACGGTCTAGGATGAGTTTGAAAAAGTAGATTTTTAACAAATAACAAGATGGAGCACAGATATGTTTGCAAAATATGGCAAAATTGGTATCTATCTTCTCGGCATGAGCCAATGAATGTATTATGACCAGTCTCATTACAATAGGCTAATTTAATCAAAAGTTATTAGCATTTTTGTACATTTTATTACAACTTTTGACCACAAGGTGGCGCTGCCCCGAAACTTTTTGAATATCTTCGGGACATAGAGCGGAAGACACATACCGAGTTTTGTAACGATACACTAGTGCATTCTTAAATTATAGCATTAGCATTTTAAACCGTAATACTGCATTGAAGTCAATGGGAATTTCATGTTTTGTTTTATTATAGCGCCACCAAGAGGCACAATCCCACCAATTTTTTTATGTGTCCTCGTAGTGAGCCCATACATATGTGTGTCAAGTTTGGTGAAAATATTTCATTTTGTTTTGGAGTTATAGACATTTATATGAAAAAACACGTAAAAAATGACTGACACCTGACTTTGATTGGATTTTACTACCCCTTACTATCAATATTTTGAGATTTGGGCATTAGCGTATAGCTATCGACCTATGTTTCCGAACTTCTGAGGCTGGTTTCGTCTCGATCGGACTAGCGGTTTCGAAGATATCAGCAAATGTTTTTTAAGCACTAAATTACAACTCTGCGCAAACCATATGCCGAAACCTGGCAAGTCTGGTATCGTTGGAGTCGGCAAGGATTCAGGAGACCAAAAAACACACTCCCATCAAAATATGTCAACCACACCCAAAGTTATAAGCGTTTGAAAAAAAAAATTCTCCACTAGGTGGCGCTGTTTCGAAACTTCTCAGGCTACTTCAGGGCATCGTGGTGATGACCCATACCAAGTTTCATAACAATCTGTTCATGCGTTCATAAAATACAGCATTTTTGCACATAATTCAAAATGGCCGACATCCAAAATGGCCGACATGGTAAAATTGGATATCAGTCGACTCGGCATGACGCCCTGAATCTAATGAGACCAATTTTATGATTTTTGGATAAACGGTTCAGAAGTTATAAGCCAAAATAGGCATTTTTCGTATCTCCGGACAGGTAGGTGGCGCTGCGCCGAAACGCTGCATGTTGCTTCAAGTCATGCTTGTGATGACATGTACCAAGGTTGGTTTGAATACGATAAAGCGTTGCGGAGATATAGCCTTTAGTGTGTTTTTGCAACCTCCACGTAAAATTTGTTTGTGCGTTTATTGAAAACGATTGGACGAATCAACTTGAATTCCATAACTTTTTGTCAACATGCTCTGAAGATGATCTGTTTCAATTTTCGTGAAAATCGGAGCAACGGCCTAGGAGGAGTTCGAAAAAGTAGGTTTTTCAGAAAATTCAAAATGGCGGGAAAATTTGCATACCGGAAAATGACATCATAGGGTGAAATCGAATCGGCTTGAGCCAAGGAATCCGATGAAAAAAGAATTTTGTTTCTAGCCCTTAGGGGTCAAAAGTTATAAGCATAAATATGAGTGAAACTTTGGACAGGTGGTGGCGCTAGAGGGATTGAGTTAGAGGCACCAAATTTGCTATAGTGACAGCTCAGACTGGCCTCTATGAGTGTGCCAAATTTCACAACTTTTTACCATACGGTTCTATGGGCTGCCAGAGACTCCTATGGCGGAAGAAGAAGAAGAAGAAGAAGAAGAAGAAGAAGCAGAATAATAAATATAGCTGCAAGCAGCCATTATCGGGGCCAAGCGCAAAGAAGAAGACAAGACATGCCAGCATGGCTGGAAGTCTCAAGCCAACTGCAACAATGAGCCATTAAGGACCTATTAAGTTGATTTTAGGCAAAATAGCAGTCAAATTTTAAATACAGTCAATAATAATGGTTTAATGGTTTATCACTTTCGACCAATAGGTGTCACTGTTACGAAACTGATGTGGTTTAGTCAGATTGAGATGACAATGACACATGCAAAGTTTGGTGTCAATATGTCAAAGCATTGCAGAGATACAGCCTCAAGAGTAATTTTTGCATCATGGCTCAACTCTGTTGCAGTGGTATATGAAAACTGTTTTGTCTATCAATCCGAAATCCATAAGTATTTGTCAGCATGGTCTGAAGACGATACGGATCAATTTTGGTGAAAATCGGACAAACGGTCTAGGATGAGTTTGAAAAAGTAGATTTTTAACAAATAACAAGATGGAGCACAGATATGTTTGCAAAATATGGCAAAATTGGTATCTATCTTCTCGGCATGAGCCAATGAATGTATTATGACCAGT
Organism: Pseudorasbora parva; assembly: GCF_024679245.1. NCBI lineage: Eukaryota > Metazoa > Chordata > Actinopteri > Cypriniformes > Gobionidae > Pseudorasbora > Pseudorasbora parva. Next base: position 45,815,865 of record NC_090179.1, read on the forward strand.
CTCATTACAATAGGCTAATTTAATCAAAAGTTATTAGCATTTTTGTACATTTTATTACAACTTTTGACCACAAGGTGGCGCTGCCCCGAAACTTTTTGAATATCTTCGGGACATAGAGCGGAAGACACATACCGAGTTTTGTAACGATACACTAGTGCATTCTTAAATTATAGCATTAGCATTTTAAACCGTAATACTGCATTGAAGTCAATGGGAATTTCATGTTTTGTTTTATTATAGCGCCACCAAGAGGCACAATCCCACCAATTTTTTTATGTGTCCTCGTAGTGAGCCCATACATATGTGTGTCAAGTTTGGTGAAAATATTTCATTTTGTTTTGGAGTTATAGACATTTATATGAAAAAACACGTAAAAAATGACTGACACCTGACTTTGATTGGATTTTACTACCCCTTACTATCAATATTTTGAGATTTGGGCATTAGCGTATAGCTATCGACCTATGTTTTCGAACTTCTGAGGCTGGTTTCGTCTCGATCGGACTAGCGGTTTCGAAGATATCAGCAAATGTTTTTTAAGCACTAAATTACAACTCTGCGCAAACCATATGCCGAAACCTGGCAAGTCTGGTATCGTTGGAGTCGGCAAGGATTCAGGAGACCAAAAAACACACTCCCATCAAAATATGTCAACCACACCCAAAGTTATAAGCGTTTGAAAAAAAAAATTCTCCACTAGGTGGCGCTGTTTCGAAACTTCTCAGGCTACTTTAGGGCATCGTGGTGATGACCCATACCAAGTTTCATAACAATCTGTTCATGCGTTCATAAAATACAGCATTTTTGCACATAATTCAAAATGACCGACATCCAAAATGGCCGACATGGTAAAATTGGATATCAGTCGACTCGGCATGACGCCCTGAATCTAATGAGACCAATTTTATGATTTTTGGATAAACGGTTCAGAAGTTATAAGCCAAAATAGGCATTTTTCGTATCTCCGGACAGGTAGGTGGCGCTGCGCCGAAACGCTGCATGTTGCTTCAAGTCATGCTTGTGATGACATGTACCAAGGTTGGTTTGAATACGATAAAGCGTTGCGGAGATATAGCCTTTAGTGTGTTTTTGCAACCTCCACGTAAAATTTGTTTGTGCGTTTATTGAAAACGATTGGACGAATCAACTTGAATTCCATAACTTTTTGTCAACATGCTCTGAAGATGATCTGTTTCAATTTTCGTGAAAATCGGAGCAACGGCCTAGGAGGAGTTCGAAAAAGTAGGTTTTTCAGAAAATTCAAAATGGCGGGAAAATTTGCATACCGGAAAATGACATCATAGGGTGAAATCGAATCGGCTTGAGCCAAGGAATCCGATGAAAAAAGAATTTTGTTTCTAGCCCTTAGGGGTCAAAAGTTATAAGCATAAATATGAGTGAAACTTTGGACAGGTGGTGGCGCTAGAGGGATTGAGTTAGAGGCACCAAATTTGCTATAGTGACAGCTCAGACTGGCCTCTATGAGTGTGCCAAATTTCACAACTTTTTACCATACGGTTCTATGGGCTGCCAGAGACTCCTATGGCGGAAAAAGAAGAAGAATAATAATAATAGGAACACTAACGATTTCAATAGGTGCCTCCGCACCTTCGGTGCTTGGCCCCTAATAATAATAATAATAAATATAGCTGCAAGCAGCCATTATCGGGGCCAAGCGCAAAGAAGAAGACAAGACATGCCAGCATGGCTGGAAGTCTCAAGCCAACTGCAACAATGAGCCATTAAGGACCTATTAAGTTGATTTTAGGCAAAATAGCAGTCAAATTTTAAATACAGTCAATAATAATGGTTTAATGGTTTATCACTTTCGACCAATAGGTGTCACTGTTACGAAACTGATGTGGTTTAGTCAGATTGAGATGACAATGACACATGCAAAGTTTGGTGTCAATATGTCAAAGCATTGCAGAGATACAGCCTCAAGAGTAATTTTTGCATCATGGCTCAACTCTGTTGCAGTGGTATATGAAAACTGTTTTGTCTATCAATCCGAAATCCATAACTATTTGTCAGCATGGTCTGAAGACGATACGGATCAATTTTGGTGAAAATCGGACAAACGGTCTAGGATGAGTTTGAAAAAGTAGATTTTTAACAAATAACAAGATGGAGCACAGATATGTTTGCAAAATATGGCAAAATTGGTATCTATCTTCTCGGCATGAGCCAATGAATGTATTATGACCAGTCTCATTACAATAGGCTAATTTAATCAAAAGTTATTCGCATTTCTGTACATTTTATTACAACTTTTGACCACAAGGTGGCGCTACCCCGAAACTTTTTGAGTATCTTCAGGACATGGAGCGGAAGACACATACCGAGTTTTGTAACGATACGCTAATGCATTCGTAAATTATAGCATTAGCATTTTAAACCATAATACTGCATTGAAGTCAATGGGAATTTCATGTTTTGTTTTATTATAGCGCCACCAAGAGGCACAATCCCACCAATTTTTTTATGTGTCCTCATAGTGAGCCCATACATATGTGTGTCAAGTTTGGTGAAAATATCTCATTTTGTTTTGGAGTTATAGACATTTATATGAAAAAACACGTAAAAAAGGACTGACACCTGACTTTGATTGGATTTTACTACCCCTTACTATCAATATTTTGAGATTTGGGCATTAGCGTATAGCTATCGACCTATGTTTCCGAACTTCTGAGGCTGGTTTCGTCTCGATCGGACTAGCGGTTTCGAAGATATCAGCAAATGTTTTTTAAGCACTAAATTACAACTCTGCGCAAACCATATGCCGAAACCTGGCAAGTCTGGTATCGTTGGAGTCGGCAAGGATTCAGGAGACCAAAAAACACACTCCCATCAAAATATGTCAACCACACCCAAAGTTATAAGCGTTTGAAAAAAAAAATTCTCCACTAGGTGGCGCTGTTTCGAAACTTCTCAGGCTACTTCAGGGCATCGTGGTGATGACCCATACCAAGTTTCATAACAATCTGTTCATGCGTTCATAAAATACAGCATTTTTGCACATAATTCAAAATGGCCGACATCCAAAATGGCCGACATGGTAAAATTGGATATCAGTCGACTCGGCATGACGCCCTGAATCTAATGAGACCAATTTTATGATTTTTGGATAAACGGTTCAGAAGTTATAAGCCAAAATAGGCATTTTTCGTATCTCCGGAAAGGTAGGTGGCGCTGCGCCGAAACGCTGCATGTTGCTTCAAGTCATGCTTGTGATGACATGTACCAAGGTTGGTTTGAATACGATAAAGCGTTGCGGAGATATAGCCTTTAGTGTGTTTTTGCAACCTCCACGTAAAATTTGTTTGTGCGTTTATTGAAAACGATTGGACGAATCAACTTGAATTCCATAACTTTTTGTCAACATGCTCTGAAGATGATCTGTTTCAATTTTCGTGAAAATCGGAGCAACGGCCTAGGAGGAGTTCGAAAAAGTAGGTTTTTCAGAAAATTCAAAATGGCGGGAAAATTTGCATACCGGAAAATGACATCATAGGGTGAAATCGAATCGGCTTGAGCCAAGGAATCCGATGAAAAAAGAATTTTGTTTCTAGCCCTTAGGGGTCAAAAGTTATAAGCATAAATATGAGTGAAACTTTGGACAGGTGGTGGCGCTAGAGGGATTGAGTTAGAGGCACCAAATTTGCTATAGTGACAGCTCAGACTGGCCTCTATGAGTGTGCCAAATTTCACAACTTTTTACCATACGGTTCTATGGGCTGCCAGAGACTCCTATGGCGGAAGAAGAAGAAGAAGCAGAATAATAATAATAGGAACACTAACGATTTCAATAGGTGCCTCCGCACCTTCGGTGCTTGGCCCCTAAATATAGCTGCAAGCAGCCATTATCGGGGCCAAGCGCAAAGAAGAAGACAAGACATGCCAGCATGGCTGGAAGTCTCAAGCCAACTGCAACAATGAGCCATTAAGGACCTATTAAGTTGATTTTAGGCAAAATAGCAGTCAAATTTTAAATACAGTCAATAATAATGGTTTAATGGTTTATCACTTTCGACCAATAGGTGTCACTGTTACGAAACTGATGTGGTTTAGTCAGATTGAGATGACAATGACACATGCAAAGTTTGGTGTCAATATGTCAAAGCATTGCAGAGATACAGCCTCAAAAGTAATTTTTGCATCATGGCTCAACTCTGTTGCAGTGGTATATGAAAACTGTTTTGTCTATCAATCCGAAATCCATAAGTATTTGTCAGCATGGTCTGAAGACGATACGGATTAATTTTGGTGAAAATCGGACAAACGGTCTAGGATGAGTTTGAAAAAGTAGATTTTTAACAAATAACAAGATGGAGCACAGATATGTTTGCAAAATATGGCAAAATTGGTATCTATCTTCTCGGCATGAGCCAATGAATGTATTATGACCAGTCTCATTACAATAGGCTAATTTAATCAAAAGTTATTAGCATTTTTGTACATTTTATTACAACTTTTGACCACAAGGTGGCGCTGCCCCGAAACTTTTTGAATATCTTCGGGACATAGAGCGGAAGACACATACCGAGTTTTGTAATGATACACTAGTGCATTCTTAAATTATAGCATTAGCATTTTAAACCGTAATACTGCATTGAAGTCAATGGGAATTTCATGTTTTGTTTTATTATAGCGCCACCAAGAGGCACAATCCCACCAATTTTTTTATGTGTCCTCGTAGTGAGCCCATACATATGTGTGTCAAGTTTGGTGAAAATATTTCATTTTGTTTTGGAGTTATAGACATTTATATGAAAAAACACGTAAAAAATGACTGACACCTGACTTTGATTGGATTTTACTACCCCTTACTATCAATATTTTGAGATTTGGGCATTAGCGTATAGCTATCGACCTATGTTTCCGAACTTCTGAGGCTGGTTTCGTCTCGATCGGACTAGCGGTTTCGAAGATATCAGCAAATGTTTTTTAAGCACTAAATTACAACTCTGCGCAAACCATATGCCGAAACCTGGCAAGTCTGGTATCGTTGGAGTCGGCAAGGATTCAGGAGACCAAAAAACACACTCCCATCAAAATATGTCAACCACACCCAAAGTTATAAGCGTTTGAAAAAAAAAATTCTCCACTAGGTGGCGCTGTTTCGAAACTTCTCAGGCTACTTCAGGGCATCGTGGTGATGACCCATACCAAGTTTCATAACAATCTGTTCATGCGTTCATAAAATACAGCATTTTTGCACATAATTCAAAATGGCCGACATCCAAAATGGCCGACATGGTAAAATTGGATATCAGTCGACTCGGCATGACGCCCTGAATCTAATGAGACCAATTTTATGATTTTTGGATAAACGGTTCAGAAGTTATAAGCCAAAATAGGCATTTTTCGTATCTCCGGACAGGTAGGTGGCGCTGCGCCGAAACGCTGCATGTTGCTTCAAGTCATGCTTGTGATGACATGTACCAAGGTTGGTTTGAATACGATAAAGCGTTGCGGAGATATAGCCTTTAGTGTGTTTTTGCAACCTCCACGTAAAATTTGTTTGTGCGTTTATTGAAAACGATTGGACGAATCAACTTGAATTCCATAACTTTTTGTCAACATGCTCTGAAGATGATCTGTTTCAATTTTCGTGAAAATCGGAGCAACGGCCTAGGAGGAGTTCGAAAAAGTAGGTTTTTCAGAAAATTCAAAATGGCGGGAAAATTTGCATACCGGAAAATGACATCATAGGGTGAAATCGAATCGGCTTGAGCCAAGGAATCCGATGAAAAAAGAATTTTGTTTCTAGCCCTTAGGGGTCAAAAGTTATAAGCATAAATATGAGTGAAACTTTGGACAGGTGGTGGCGCTAGAGGGATTGAGTTAGAGGCACCAAATTTGCTATAGTGACAGCTCAGACTGGCCTCTATGAGTGTGCCAAATTTCACAACTTTTTACCATACGGTTCTATGGGCTGCCAGAGACTCCTATGGCGGAAGAAGAAGAAGAAGCAGAATAATAATAATAGGAACACTAACGATTTCAATAGGTGCCTCCGCACCTTCGGTGCTTGGCCCCTAAATATAGCTGCAAGCAGCCATTATCGGGGCCAAGCGCAAAGAAGAAGACAAGACATGCCAGCATGGCTGGAAGTCTCAAGCCAACTGCAACAATGAGCCATTAAGGACCTATTAAGTTGATTTTAGGCAAAATAGCAGTCAAATTTTAAATACAGTCAATAATAATGGTTTAATGGTTTATCACTTTCGACCAATAGGTGTCACTGTTACGAAACTGATGTGGTTTAGTCAGATTGAGATGACAATGACACATGCAAAGTTTGGTGTCAATATGTCAAAGCATTGCAGAGATACAGCCTCAAGAGTAATTTTTGCATCATGGCTCAACTCTGTTGCAGTGGTATATGAAAACTGTTTTGTCTATCAATCCGAAATCCATAACTATTTGTCAGCATGGTCTGAAGACGATACGGATCAATTTTGGTGAAAATCGGACAAACGGTCTAGGATGAGTTTGAAAAAGTAGGTTTTTAACAAATAACAAGACGGAGGACAGATAGGTTTGCAAAATATGGCACAATTGGTATCCATGTTCTCGGCATGAGCCATTGACTGTATTATGACCAGTTTCATTACAATGGGTTAATTTAATCAAAAGTTATTCGCATTTCTGTACATTTTATTACAACTTTTGACCACAAGGTGGCGCTACCCCGAAACTTTTTGAGTATCTTCAGGACATGGAGCGGAAGACACATACCGAGTTTTGTAACGATACGCTAATGCATTCTTAAATTATAGCATTAGCATTTTAAACCATAATACTGCATTGAAGTCAATGGGAATTTCATGTTTTGTTTTATTATAGCGCCACCAAGAGGCACAATCCCACCAATTTTTTTATGTGTCCTCATAGTGAGCCCATACATATGTGTGTCAAGTTTGGTGAAAATATCTCATTTTGTTTTGGAGTTATAGACATTTATATGAAAAAACACGTAAAAAAGGACTGACACCTGACTTTGATTGGATTTTACTACCCCTTACTATCAATATTTTGAGATTTGGGCATTAGCGTATAGCTATCGACCTATGTTTCCGAACTTCTGAGGCTGGTTTCGTCTCGATCGGACTAGCGGTTTCGAAGATATCAGCAAATGTTTTTTAAGCACTAAATTACAACTCTGCGCAAACCATATGCCGAAACCTGGCAAGTCTGGTATCGTTGGAGTCGGCAACGATTCAGGAGACCAAAAAACACACTCCCATCAAAATATGTCAACCACACCCAAAGTTATAAGCGTTTGAAAAAAAAAATTCTCCACTAGGTGGCGCTGTTTCGAAACTTCTCAGGCTACTTCAGGGCATCGTGGTGATGACCCATACCAAGTTTCGTAACAATCCGATCATGCGTTCATAAAATACAGCATTTTTGCACATAATTCAAAATGGCCGACATCCAAAATGGCCGACATGGTAAAATTGGATATCAGTCGACTCGGCATGACGCCCTGAATCTAATGAGACCAATTTTATGATTTTTGGATAAACGGTTCAGAAGTTATAAGCCAAAATAGGCATTTTTCGTATCTCCGGACAGGTAGGTGGCGCTGCGCCGAAACGCTGCATGTTGCTTCAAGTCATGCTTGTGATGACATGTACCAAGGTTGGTTTGAATACGATAAAGCGTTGCGGAGATATAGCCTTTAGTGTGTTTTTGCAACCTCCACGTAAAATTTGTTTGTGCGTTTATTGAAAACGATTGGACGAATCAACTTGAATTCCATAACTTTTTGTCAACATGCTCTGAAGATGATCTGTTTCAATTTTCGTGAAAATCGGAGCAACGGCCTAGGAGGAGTTCGAAAAAGTAGGTTTTTCAGAAAATTCAAAATGGCGGGAAAATTTGCATACCGGAAAATGACATCATAGGGTGAAATCGAATCGGCTTGAGCCAAGGAATCCGATGAAAAAAGAATTTTGTTTCTAGCCCTTAGGGGTCAAAAGTTATAAGCATAAATATGAGTGAAACTTTGGACAGGTGGTGGCGCTAGAGGGATTGAGTTAGAGGCACCAAATTTGCTATAGTGACAGCTCAGACTGGCCTCTATGAGTGTGCCAAATTTCACAACTTTTTACCATACGGTTCTATGGGCTGCCAGAGACTCCTATGGCGGAAAAAGAAGAAGAAGCAGAATAATAATAGGAACACTAACGATTTCAATAGGTGCCTCCGCACCTTCGGTGCTTGGCCCCTAAATATAGCTGCAAGCAGCCATTATCGGGGCCAAGCGCAAAGAAGAAGACAAGACATGCCAGCATGGCTGGAAGTCTCAAGCCAACTGCAACAATGAGCCATTAAGGACCTATTAAGTTGATTTTAGGCAAAATAGCAGTCAAATTTTAAATACAGTCAATAATAATGGTTTAATGGTTTATCACTTTCGACCAATAGGTGTCACTGTTACGAAACTGATGTGGTTTAGTCAGATTGAGATGACAATGACACATGCAAAGTTTGGTGTCAATATGTCAAAGCATTGCAGAGATACAGCCTCAAGAGTCATTTTTGCATCATGGCTCAACTCTGTTGCAGTGGTATATGAAAACTGTTTTGTCTATCAATCCGAAATCCATAAGTATTTGTCAGCATGGTCTGAAGACGATACGGATCAATTTTGGTGAAAATCGGACAAACGGTCTAGGATGAGTTTGAAAAAGTAGATTTTTAACAAATAACAAGATGGAGCACAGATATGTTTGCAAAATATGGCAAAATTGGTATCTATCTTCTCGGCATGAGCCAATGAATGTATTATGACCAGTCTCATTACAATAGGCTAATTTAATCAAAAGTTATTAGCATTTTTGTACATTTTATTACAACTTTTGACCACAAGGTGGCGCTGCCCCGAAACTTTTTGAATATGTTCGGGACATAGAGCGGAAGACACATACCGAGTTTTGTAATGATACACTAGTGCATTCTTAAATTATAGCATTAGCATTTTAAACCGTAATACTGCATTGAAGTCAATGGGAATTTCATGTTTTGTTTTATTATAGCGCCACCAAGAGGCACAATCCCACCAATTTTTTTATGTGTCCTCGTAGTGAGCCCATACATATGTGTGTCAAGTTTGGTGAAAATATTTCATTTTGTTTTGGAGTTATAGACATTTATATGAAAAAACACGTAAAAAATGACTGACACCTGACTTTGATTGGATTTTACTACCCCTTACTATCAATATTTTGAGATTTGGGCATTAGCGTACAGCTATCGACCTATGTTTCCGAACTTCTGAGGCTGGTTTCGTCTCGATCGGACTAGCGGTTTCGAAGATATCAGCAAATGTTTTTTAAGCACTAAATTACAACTCTGCGCAAACCATATGCCGAAACCTGGCAAGTCTGGTATCGTTGGAGTCGGCAAGGATTCAGGAGACCAAAAAACACACTCCCATCAAAATATGTCAACCACACCCAAAGTTATAAGCGTTTGAAAAAAAAAATTCTCCACTAGGTGGCGCTGTTTCGAAACTTCTCAGGCTACTTCAGGGCATCGTGGTGATGACCCATACCAAGTTTCATAACAATCTGTTCATGCGTTCATAAAATACAGCATTTTTGCACATAATTCAAAATGGCCGACATCCAAAATGGCCGACATGGTAAAATTGGATATCAGTCGACTCGGCATGACGCCCTGAATCTAATGAGACCAATTTTATGATTTTTGGATAAACGGTTCAGAAGTTATAAGCCAAAATAGGCATTTTTCGTATCTCCGGACAGGTAGGTGGCGCTGCGCCGAAACGCTGCATGTTGCTTCAAGTCATGCTTGTGATGACATGTACCAAGGTTGGTTTGAATACGATAAAGCGTTGCGGAGATATAGCCTTTAGTGTGTTTTTGCAACCTCCACGTAAAATTTGTTTGTGCGTTTATTGAAAACGATTGGACGAATCAACTTGAATTCCATAACTTTTTGTCAACATGCTCTGAAGATGATCTGTTTCAATTTTCGTGAAAATCGGAGCAACGGCCTAGGAGGAGTTCGAAAAAGTAGGTTTTTCAGAAAATTCAAAATGGCGGGAAAATTTGCATACCGGAAAATGACATCATAGGGTGAAATCGAATCGGCTTGAGCCAAGGAATCCGATGAAAAAAGAATTTTGTTTCTAGCCCTTAGGGGTCAAAAGTTATAAGCATAAATATGAGTGAAACTTTGGACAGGTGGTGGCGCTAGAGGGATTGAGTTAGAGGCACCAAATTTGCTATAGTGACAGCTCAGACTGGCCTCTATGAGTGTGCCAAATTTCACAACTTTTTACCATACGGTTCTATGGGCTGCCAGAGACTCCTATGGCGGAAGAAGAAAAAGAAGAAGAAGAAGAAGAAGAAGAAGAAGCAGAATAATAACAAGCAGCCATTATCGGGGCCAAGCGCAAAGAAGAAGACAAGACATGCCAGCATGGCTGGAAGTCTCAAGCCAACTGCAACAATGAGCCATTAAGGACCTATTAAGTTGATTTTAGGCAAAATAGCAGTCAAATTTTAAATACAGTCAATAATAATGGTTTAATGGTTTATCACTTTCGACCAATAGGTGTCACTGTTACGAAACTGATGTGGTTTAGTCAGATTGAGATGACAATGACACATGCAAAGTTTGGTGTCAATATGTCAAAGCATTGCAGAGATACAGCCTCAAGAGTCATTTTTGCATCATGGCTCAACTCTGTTGCAGTGGTATATGAAAACTGTTTTGTCTATCAATCCGAAATCCATAACTATTTGTCAGCATGGTCTGAAGACGATACGGATCAATTTTGGTGAAAATCGGACAAACGGTCTAGGATGAGTTTGAAAAAGTAGATTTTTAACAAATAACAAGATGGAGCACAGATATGTTTGCAAAATATGGCAAAATTGGTATCTATCTTCTCGGCATGAGCCAATGAATGTATTATGACCAGTCTCATTACAATAGGCTAATTTAATCAAAAGTTATTAGCATTTTTGTACATTTTATTACAACTTTTGACCACAAGGTGGCGCTGCCCCGAAACTTTTTGAATATCTTCGGGACATAGAGCGGAAGACACATACCGAGTTTTGTAATGATACACTAGTGCATTCTTAAATTATAGCATTAGCATTTTAAACCGTAATACTGCATTGAAGTCAATGGGAATTTCATGTTTTGTTTTATTATAGCGCCACCAAGAGGCACAATCCCACCAATTTTTTTATGTGTCCTCGTAGTGAGCCCATACATATGTGTGTCAAGTTTGGTGAAAATATTTCATTTTGTTTTGGAGTTATAGACATTTATATGAAAAAACACGTAAAAAATGACTGACACCTGACTTTGATTGGATTTTACTACCCCTTACTATCAATATTTTGAGATTTGGGCATTAGCGTATAGCTATCGACCTATGTTTCCGAACTTCTGAGGCTGGTTTCGTCTCGATCGGACTAGCGGTTTCGAAGATATCAGCAAATGTTTTTTAACCTGATAACCGTCACGAGGACGAGGACGCACTGAAGGTCTCTTTGTTTAAATTAGCTCAAAATTACTATCAGATGTAAGTAATTACCTTGACAAACTATACATCATTAAAAAGATCTAAGACTAAAGTTTAATTTTTTTACCTCTGTTTTATTCTCAAAGTCTTATAGTGACCGTAATGTGTTAATATGTTCCAGGAGTTATGAATATGATCTTGGGCGTCGCTACCTTTTGATTGTAATATGCGCGTCATTTGCTCCCATTCATAAAAAAATCCTCCTTGGTCGTCATGAAGACACTCGACAAAACAACTTCCCTCAGGGCTTTTACTTCAAAAGTGTGCAGATGTGGAGAAATATTGATAGATTCTCACACGTTTGAGTCAAATTTCTATACAGAGAAGTATTATTTATTCAATCTTTATCCAAAATCCGCGGATGTGTGATTATGAGAGCAGTAGGCTGTGATATGCTGTGTTTTCAATTCATTCTGGCAGCCGGAGGGCGCTGGAAAGCTGTACTACTGAAAATTCACCCCATGGGGAACACATGAAGAACAGACACACCATGTGACATTCAGGAAGTATCTGACATATGGACATATCCACACAGCTCCCTGGGATCGTCAGATCGCTATTTTATGCAGATAAACACGTTTTAAGACAATAAACACACAATCGCGGCAATATATGGTTGGTCTGTGTTCTTTATGCCATGTTGGGTGGTTTCATAATAGATGATATTTATAATGCAATGCTATTCCACATAGCTTTTAGCATTGTATATTTTCTGTCAGATTTTTTGACCCGAAGCTATATGAGATCACATATTGTTATATAAAACACTCTACATATAAAATATAAAGTGATATGAAGCAAGTTTTGAATAAAACATGATTTTAATCGTATAAATTGTTGTTTTGCTGGTGTGCTAAGCTAACATGCTAGCTTGCCCTAGATGCACCTGCCACTGAGTAAATACTTTATTTTTATGAACATTTTCTAAATGTAAAACTACTGAAATGCTTATTTGGACGAAATGCATTCAATAGAGTCTCAGTGAGGGTAAAGTGAGAGGTTTGATTTAGAAATGAGGTTTGAATAGAACAGTTTGAATAGAGAATCGTTAGTAATTATAATGCAGACAAAAGAATAATAATTGGAGCCATAACCAGTCCGCAGAAGTGTGAATGCCGGGGAGACAAACTGAATGGGGCAGTTTGCACCTCTAAACAATAGAGGCAATACAGCGACTGAAAGCTGAGAAGATGTGGCAATAAACATCAGTTGATATTTCAGCGATATCTCAAAATAAAATCACATGAAACGATCTTGTAAAACGTTTAATAAAATGCAGAGTTTTAGACTGATCATCTTCAGATCTGAAATATAACATGGTCAGACTTGTGGCTTTAGCTGTAGTGCATTTCTAGATTTCTCCAAGGCCCACTTCAATTTTATTTTCATAAAGATATATCATACAAATAAATTTCTAATAACTTTACAAAACTTTGAAGCTTATTATAGCTTTTTTTTATTATAAAAAATATTATCATTTTGACTTTACAGTAAACTGCCAGGTGTCTGCTTTCAAATGAGACCATAATTATGCTTTTAGTGCAAAGGATTCACAAACTGTATTTGTTTTAGTCTGAGTATACATTTCTTAGGATTTTTTCAAAATTTAGAAATCAGCTTAACAGGTTAAGCACTAAATTACAACTCTGCGCAAACCATATGCCGAAACCTGGCAAGTCTGGTATCGTTGGAGTCGGCAAGGATTCAGGAGACCAAAAAACACACTCCCATCAAAATATGTCAACCACACCCAAAGTTATAAGCGTTTGAAAAAAAAAATTCTCCACTAGGTGGCGCTGTTTCGAAACTTCTCAGGCTACTTCAGGGCATCGTGGTGATGACCCATACCAAGTTTCATAACAATCTGTTCATGCGTTCATAAAATACAGCATTTTTGCACATAATTCAAAATGGCCGACATCCAAAATGGCCGACATGGTAAAATTGGATATCAGTCGACTCGGCATGACGCCCTGAATCTAATGAGACCAATTTTATGATTTTTGGATAAACGGTTCAGAAGTTATAAGCCAAAATAGGCATTTTTCGTATCTCCGGACAGGTAGGTGGCGCTGCGCCGAAACGCTGCATGTTGCTTCAAGTCATGCTTGTGATGACATGTACCAAGGTTGGTTTGAATACGATAAAGCGTTGCGGAGATATAGCCTTTAGTGTGTTTTTGCAACCTCCACGTAAAATTTGTTTGTGCGTTTATTGAAAACGATTGGACGAATCAACTTGAATTCCATAACTTTTTGTCAACATGCTCTGAAGATGATCTGTTTCAATTTTCGTGACAATCGGAGCAACGGCCTAGGAGGAGTTCGAAAAAGTAGGTTTTTCAGAAAATTCAAAATGGCGGAAAATTTGCATACCGGAAAATGACATCATAGGGTGAAATCGAATCGGCTTGAGCCAAGGAATCCGATGAAAAAATAATTTGTTTCTAGCCCTTAGGGGTCAAAAGTTATAAGCATAAATATGAGTGAAACTTTGGACAGGTGTGGTGGCGCTAGAGGGATTGAGTTAGAGGCACCAAATTTGCTATAGTGACAGCTCAGACTGGCCTCTATGAGTGTGCCAAATTTCACAACTTTTTACCATACGGTTCTATGGGCTGCAAGAGACTCCTATGGCGGAAGAAAAAGAAGAAGAAGAAGAAGAAGCAGAATAATAAGAATAAATAACACTAACAATTTCAATAGGTGCCTCCGCACCTTCGGTGCTTGGCCCCTAATAATAGGAACACTAACGATTTTCAATAGGTGCCTCCCGCACCTTCGGTGCTTGGCCCTAATAATTAATATCAGAGGTGAATAATGGTCAGCCACAACTCTACGGTGTGAAATGAGCTGATAACATTAGGCCTGTCGCAATAGTCAATAAATCGCACAATAAAAATAAATGAGCTCGATCATTTTTTCGGCCGTGATAATTTCCATTTGCATTCTTGTTTGTTTTCCTCGTCTCTCTCGCTGACTGTGCCTGCGCCTCATCCGTTTGGGAAGGTGTTGTCACTACTCGATCCGTACCGCAAACACGATTTGTCTGCGCATGCGCGAAAATGTTTCTACTTCCTGTTGACATGGCAAAGCAATTTACGGCAGTTATTTGAATTACTACCACTCGATCCGTACCGCGATAGTTTTTTATTTATTGCATAACTATAAATCAATACAAAATAAACAATAAAGAACAATGAATATGTGATTTTTGAAGAGTTGATAATAAATGTTAATTGTTGTGTTTTGTGTATTTGTCAGGAGATGGCGCTATAGTTCACATGTTGTTACCTATAAAAAGGGTATGGTAACGCCCGTCTCACATACACATACTCCGTCTACAGTGCGTGTGTGCGGTGCGTGTTGCGTTGCGTGTGCGTTGCAGGAGCCCCACACCCTGTTGTGCTTTCACTTATGCTGCGTTTGCAGTCCCGCAACTGATCCGCTGTTGCACACCACAA
The DNA here is from genome assembly GCF_024679245.1 of Pseudorasbora parva. Classification (NCBI taxonomy): domain Eukaryota; kingdom Metazoa; phylum Chordata; class Actinopteri; order Cypriniformes; family Gobionidae; genus Pseudorasbora; species Pseudorasbora parva. The sequence goes on from NC_090179.1 coordinate 45,830,909, forward strand.
ACACAGCATTTATTCATTATTTTTTATTTAAAATCCAAAATTTTTACTGAACATGCTCGTCAGAATTCCAATTAGCCTATCTTTGTTTACTCTTTAATAGAAGTCAGGTTAGGTAGCCTACTACATTTAAACACAATTTAATTAAATTCATTTATTCATGTTTATAACTTACGATTTAGCTCACACAAGGGGCAAAACATTTAACATAGGTTATAGCCTTAAATCACAAACTTTTAAATTAGAAACTTACCATAGTCTATCTCAAAACAGCCGACTCTCGTCTTTTCTTTCGTTTTTTACACCCTTTTAAAAGAAATCTGCAGCTCAAAAGAACTTTGCTTTTCACCTCCAAGAAAGATACGAGTGCCTCTCCATTATGGCACTTTTTTTACACTAAATGCCAGGTAAGGCGTCGTTTGTTGCTTTACTTGAGAAAAAAAAGCCATGTGTTGACTTTGAAACAAGAGTATATTTTATAAATGATATGCATCTGTGGTGAATACTAGATTTTCGCGTCAGTACATGTTTATTTTAATGCAGAACAATGTTTCTATCACTTTAATGCAGCAACACAACGCAGCAAAAAATAGACTCGGTACGAAAACGATCCGTGCACTGCTGCAGACGCAACGCACCGGGAACGGACTGACGGACCGCATCCGCGTGCAGTGTGAACGCTGTCATCCGTTAACATGGGTACGGAAAAAATACACACCACACACACACTGCAGACGGAGTGTGTGTGAAACGGGCGTTAGAATGGAAGAGTTGTTGCACCTGCTGTCAACGTAACCATCTGGCACTGTTGGTTTGTTTGTCCTGCTTATGGACTGAATAAAACTTTGAGAATTGGGAAATGTCTTGTCCTCATGCTTACCTGGATTTAAACATAACATTAATCATAAGCAAATACTTTGTAGGTTTGAAATTAAGGTAGGTAGGCCTATCTTGCTTTGTCAAAATAATATTTACTCATCATACAAATAAAATTTAAGACATCATCCAGCTCTTTACTCTCCTTAGTATATTCCAAGGTTATTATTATGTGGCACTAATTACATTGATTAAATAGTTAGACTTGCTTGACCCCATTTGGGAAATTCACATGTTTTTGTTTGCATTCAATATTTCATTTTTTAAATGAAAGTTCATTTTTTTCTACTTCAACATACTTGTCTACAATATAAAGAATACATATGTCTGCATTTAAGAAACACACGGGACAATTTATTTATATCCAAAAAAATGTTTCCTGGATGGATCGCCTTTGCTCCTTTTGTGGAGTGGAAGATGAGTCTGTCCCTCACCTTTTTGGGATTGTTTTCATGTAGTGACTTTTTTTTTTGGGGGGGGGGGGGGGGATTCGTTTGTTTGTATGTTTTTCTCTCTTAGACAATTTTTATTTGGAGTTTAAGGATGTCCCATTTGTATTTTTTTGTATAACTCTGACAATAGTCTTGAAGACAAGTTTTTTTTTTCTTATAAATCTATTTATTTTTCTAGCTACATTTTTTTTTATACACAAGTGCATTTTTTTGTCTGTTAAACTGTCTTTATTTTTTTGTTGTAAAGATTCTGAAATGTAATTTAGATACTGTCTTTCTTCCAGCAATGCCAAAGCTTTAAAGTCCTCTATGCGGTGCAAGAAGTATATATGCCTTTTTATAATGTAAAAAGGGAAAAAAGGCATTGGCATATTTTTCACTGTCTCACTCTCTTGAATTTAGGCTACTATAAACTGCACGTCACCCCTTGCTCAATTTTGTTGTTGTTGTTTTTTTGTGTGCTTTTTTTTTATAGTTTCATTTTATATATATAGTGTTCTTTGTTATTATTTAATTATGTATTTGTTTGTTTAATTCATTTTGCTGCCTCGGTCTATTGTTTATATTTGTGTTGTTGTTGTTGAATCCTTTTTGAACTGTGGCTGTTTGCTTTTGTATTTGTTCAATAAAAAATATATAACAATATATATTTTTTAAAAGTGACACCGTTGTCGCAAAAAACTTTGGCGATGACAGGAAGTGACGTCAAAAGTACGTTTTCGCGCGTGCGCAGAACAAATCGTGTGTCTGGTACGGATCGAGTAGTGACAGGTGTTTATACACACATCCGCCGTGAACTCTATGGGCGCCGCCATCTTGCTGCCGCCTTTGCCTGCCGCCATTACTGTGTGCCTGTGAAGTGTGACAGTGTGACAGAGCCGGCGCCCTCTAGTGACATTTCAATGAAAGCGGATCCTGCTCATGAAATGAAATGTCTGGTGAAAGGGAACATTGGGTATATGATGTCAGGCAGTGGCCAAAACTCAGCAGCAAGGCACGCAGTAATGGTGGTGCTGCTTTACTTCAGTGTTTTTGCCGGATGTGTGTATACTAAACACGCAGACTGGGTTCCGGCGTGATGAGACGTCATGCTCGGCCAGATTCGCTGGAACTCGAGCTTCTTCGGTTGCGGAGCCGCACGCAGTTACAAAATTTGCCGTGCACACCGCCAAGCGAAATGGGGTCTCGTGTGGAGTTTAAACAAGGCTTAAAGCTACACTGAAGTTGGCAGTTTGATAAATGCAAGTTAATTCTTCAGTTCAATCTGTGTGTGCTAAAGGCTCATACGTTCCTGTAGAGATAGCAATAAACATTCTCCTTTTTGACCAAATAAATGAAAAGCATGTCATCAATGTCTTCTCTCTTGCTGTCTCACCTAAAATCTCACCTAGCTTTCCTCAGAGATGGTCAAGTCAAGTTCAGTTTGTGCATGATTACATGATATAACCATTTTTTTAAAACTGTATCCTAAATTGTGGATAATATCATATGATGAAGTAAATTTCTGGAGTGTTAGCGATTAAAAGAAAAAACAACAACAAGAACCATACAGAACTGAAAACCGTAAGCCTAAAACCGTGATCCGAACCGAACCGTGGGTTTGGTGAACCGGGCCGCCCTTAATATGCAAAAAAAAAAAAAAAGGGGTGGGGGGGGGGGGGGGGGGGTGGGGGGATGCAACATATGAATCTCGCCTAGGGTGCCAGAAAGGCTAGAAACGGCCCTGACGCCATTATCATTATTTTGGATGAAAATTCTCAGAACAAAAATATTTTCGTTTATTGCAATAATTTCTTGGCAAATTTCTTGTTCAGCAAAATGTGTTATCGTGACAGGCCGAGATAACATCACCGTTTTCTCCAGAGCGACTGTACAGCCCAATCAAATTTGGTTGCAATATTTTCCTGTTTAACACGGTGAAGCTGCTTTGAAACAATCGTCATTGTAAAAACACTATATAAATAAAGCTGACTATTAAAAATCTTTATATTAACTGGCTTTTCTATGAATGCAATACAGTGAACGACAGCCGTCTGTGTCTCCAGTGGCTCACATTATTGGCAGTTTAGTGTCGAGTGATTCATTTACACCAAAACTAAAAGATAACGTGCCTTCATCTCTGGAAACATTATTTGTGTCTTACATTTCATAATGAACTCAGATAAGCTCAGGGCCGACTCGTTCTCCAGCAGGTCTTTTTCATGAATGTGAATGTGTGCAAAGGATTGTGGGTGATTGAGCTGAATTAAAGATGCGAAACGAAGGATCCTTCAAACTGAGACGGCCTTCAGAGGCGCTTGATGACGTGGCCGTCGAGATCTGCAGCCTTACTAGGACACAGCCTCCGTTTGAGAAACACCCGCAAATTATGAACAATATCCCAGAAATCAATCTGTGCCCCGTGATTTAAACACCTCTGATCTCTGTGTTTCTCTTTGGTCATAATGTTTTAGACTGTAATGATTGAACTCAGTGTTACTTACTGAACATTTCCGTATCCAATTAATCCGCTCAGGTCAAACATCTGCATCGTCTCCTCTGAGGACAACAACACAAAAACTAAAGCTGACCACTGAGATGAGGAGAGTTTCACAGCACGTAATCCACGGCTCATATGAGGTTGAGCTTCGTTCACCAGTGAAAGATCACCCAGTTCATTCAGACAGTGAAACAGATTGATGTATTTATCTGGAGAGGGATTCTCACTGATCTTTTCTTTAATATAGTCGACTGTTTTCTTATTGTTGTGAGAGCTGTTTCCTGTCTGTGTCTTTAGTTCTTGTAAGAGACTCTGATTAGACTTCACTGACAGACCCAGAAGGAAACGAAGGAAAAGGTCCAGATGGCCATTTTTACTGTCTAAAGCCTCATCCACAGCTCTCTGATGGAGATCAGATAGTGAAGCTTTCGCTCCCTTAGTTGGTTTGGTGATCTGGTCAAACACATTGATGTTCTTGTTTATAAAGGAGAGATGCACATATAGAGCCGCTAGATGTTCCTGAAGGCTCAGATGAACAAAGCAGAAGACTTTCCCCTGATACAAGCCCAACTCCTCTCTGAAGATCTGAGTGCACAATCCTGAGTACACTGATGCTTCTGTCACATCAATGCCACACTCTCTCAGGTCTTCCTCATAGAAGATCAGGTTTCCTTTCACAAGCTGCCGATACGCCAGTTTCCCCAGTTTGACAATCATGTCTTCATCTTTCACTTTCTTCTCATAGTCCTTCTCATGTTTGATGTTGGTCTGAAGGATCAGGAAGTGTGTGTACATTTGAGTGAGAGTCTTGGGAATCTCTCCAGTCTCTGCTTCACTCATCATCTTCTCCAGAACAGTGGCTGAGATCCAGCAGAAAACTGGGATGTGACACATAATAAAGAGGCTCCTTGATGACTTCAGGTGTGAGATAATCCTGTCGGCCAGACTCTGATCACTGATTCTCTTCCTGAAGTATTCCTCCTTCTGTGGGTCACTGAAGCCTCGTACCTCTGTCACTCGATGGACACACTCATAGGGGACGAGATCAGCTGCTGCGGGTCTGGAGGTGATCCAGATGAGAGCCGAGGGAAGCAGATTCCCCGCAATGAGGTTCGTCAGCAGCTCGTCCACTGAGGCCGATTCAGTCACATCACACAACCTCACATCGCTCTGAAAATCCAGAGACAGACGACACTCATCCAGACCATCAAAGATGAACAACACTTTATACTGATCACTGGATATTTCCATTTCTTTGGTTTCAGGGAAAAAGACATGAAGAAGATCTGAAAGACTGAGTGTTTTGTCCTTCATCAAGTTGAGCTCTCTGAAAGGAAGTGGAAATATGAGCTGGACGTCCTGATTCTGTTTCCCTTCAGCCCAGTCCAGGATGAACTTCTGCACAGAGACTGTTTTTCCAATGCCAGCGACTCCCTTTGTCAGCACAGTTCTGATGGGTTTGTCTTGTCCAGCTAAAGGTCTAAAGATGTCACTGCATTTGATCGCTGTGTCCTCTGTTTCTGCTCTCCTGGACTGTGTCTCAATCTGTCTCACCTCATGCTCATTATTGATCTCTCCACTTTCACTCTCTGTGATGTAGAGCTCTGTGTAGATCTCATTCAGGAGTGTTGGGTTTCCCTGCTTTGATATTCCCTCACACAAACGCTCAAACTTCTTCCTCAGATTTGATCTCAATGTGTCGAGGACTTCAGCAGGTTTAGAGTCATGACTGTAAGATTAAAATACCACATTATTACACAAGTTAGAGAAGTAAAGAGCCATAGATCACAAAATGGATGATTTGTTTGCTGTATTATGGGACACAGAACATCATACGGTTTCTGAAATGTTTCAATCATTAATCATGTGTTTGAGTGATGTGTGATGTCATTGCAGCTCCTAAAATTAAACAAAAGTCCCACATTTTACCTGAAACCAGGACACATGCTTTCATTAAAGTCTTGTGGTTGAATCTCAGGCGTGAACACAGTTTTGTTTTTAACTGGTCTGGATTGAAGATTTGCCCTTAAATCAGAATGAAGAGGGTAAAGAATCAGACACACTGATATTGATGTAATTGTGTCATTAACTGAGTAACAGACCAACAGCTTTTACAGTGTGTGAATGTATTATCTATGCACCATCGTTTTATTCTTTGTATAACGGTTTTATTTACCTTTGTTCTTATCTTTGGTTATTGTTATTTCATATCTTTATCATCATTATATTCTTGTTCATTCTCTTTGCAACTGTATATTTCTATGTATTATGCATCTGTTGATTATCTCTCTCTCTCTCTCTCTCTCTCTCTCTCTCTCTCTCTCTCTCTCTCTCTCTCTCTCTCTCTCTCTCTCTCTCTCTCTCTCTCTACAACTATTTTAATTTTCCTTGCTTTATTTTAATTCTTACACAATATTCTTATTTCTTGGGCATATGTTATCATTATACATTTTTTATGTAAAGCACTTTGAATTGCCATTGTGTATAAAATGTGCTATACAAATAAAACTGCCTTGACCTTGCCTGCCTATACAATACATATAACTTTACACAAGAGCACAATGATCATCATTAATAGACTGAAACTTACAGGATCTAAACTCATTACACTGCTGTATATTAATAACAACTTCAACAATATCTAGTACTATAAGCATAACTGTGGCAAGGGAGACGTGATTCAGCGAGGTCGGCAACGGGAGAGAAGAGACAGGGGACGAGCGGTACGTGGGTCAAGTGCAGGATTACATTCACTTGTGTCTCGTTGCAGTAATTGGCGTGGGGAGACTGGATAAAGCTTGATGGAAACGGGAAGCTGGAGAGAGAGAAGCTGTGGACTCGTGTGGATGTGGGAGAGGAAGCTCTGGAGAGCACACCTGTTATCGTTATACAGAGACTGAGACTGAACTTGAGTTTGAAAGCGCGTACAGTGCACCTTATTTGTGAATTGAGAGAGAATTATAAATAAGTCCCAGCAAGCCGACCCAGTCTCCTTCCTTCACCATACTTTGAACATTGTTATAATAACTATTATAGAGATGATATACCTGAGATCAGGCCGTGTGTCTCCATTCTTAAACACTATTGGGTGATCCATAGACCCGTCACTCTTCATAGACACACAGCTGGACTCTGGTCTTGATCTCTTCTGTTGGACTGAACTGGTTTTATAACTAAGTAAAATAAAAAGCATACAGACTTATACATGTTGTGCACTTTTACTGGAAACTTCCGTTTTAGGAAAGATCAGCACGATCACATGACAATTCAACGGCACAAAGGAAGGACAAAGGCTCACAGACTTAAGAGAGCAATGTTTGGCTGAGCTTTACAGATAAACCACATTACTGTACTCTAGTAACGGTGCTCTTGCTGTGAAACATCCCTGCTCTGACAGACACTGTGAAGCCTTCAACAAATCTGTACCAGTGGTTAGAAAAATCAGCTCACTTTTACATGTATTCTATTAAAGGTAGAAAAATCTCAGCTAACATTTACTTGATATCATTGCTAATATTAGACGGACTGACGGACTGATACATTTAGCTTCTAAGTCAAATAATTCATAATATAAGCCTAACTTTTATAGAGATGATATACCTGAGATCAGGCCGTTTGTCTCCACTCTTAAAATTTGTTGGCGGATCCATAGACCGGTCACTCTTCATAGACACACAGCTGGACTCTGGGTTTGAGCTCTTCTGCTGGACTGAACTGGAACAGAGAACAGATTCAGTTTAATCCTTTAGATTACTGCGATCATTCTTTATGAGAGGAACCATATTAATATAAACATATTCATCTTTGATCAAATCACTTTGAGGAAACTTTATAATCATTTTATTTAATAGAACTGATATTTTTGTGATAAACAGTGTTTGTTGAAAGTACCAGTGTTGGAAATCTCCATCGGTGAATCCTTGTGGATCGGCCATGATGAAGCTGCAGGAGAACCTGATGAGTTTGATCTCCTACACTGACTCTGAATGAAAAAACATCACACACTAAATTAAATTAAACATCCTTCATAATTCATCTGAACACATCTGAAATGTGTGAATAATGGATCATGTGACTCAGTCATTTGGCCTAACTTACTCACGGACAAACACCGACAAAACAACTGACCGTTGGATTTAGAATTGAATGGAAAATGCTCAGACTGACCGACAGACAGACACAGACAAACACTGACTGAACACGTTCACACTGACCCGACAGACACAGACAAACACTGACTGAACACGTTCACACTGACCGACAGACACAGACAAACACTGACTGAACACGTTCACACTGACCGACAGACACAGACAAACACTGACTGAAAACGTTCACACTGACCGACAGACACAGACAAACACTGACTGAACACGTTCACACTGACCGACAGACACAGACAAACACTGACTGAACACGTTCACACTGACCGACAGACACAGACAAACACTGACTGAACACGTTCACACTGACCCGACAGACACAGACAAACACTGACTGAACACGTTCACACTGACCGACAGACACAGACAAACACTGACTTAACACGTTCACACTGACCGACAGACACAGACAAACACTGACTGAACACGTTCACACTGACCGACAGACACAGACAAACACTGACTGAACACGTTCACACTGCCCGACAGACACAGACAAACACTGACCGAACACGTTCACACTGACCGACAGACACAGACAAACACTGACTGAACACGTTCACACTGACCGAGAGACACAGACAAACACTGACTGAACACGTTCACACTGACTGACAGACACAGACAAACACTGACTGAACACGTTCACACTGACCGACAGACACAGACAAACACTGACTGAACACGTTCACACTGACCGACAGACACGGACAAACACTGACTGAACACGTTCACACTGACCGACAGACTCAGACAAACACTGACTGAACACATTCACACTGACCGACAGACTCAGACAAACACAGACTGAACACGTTCACACTGACCGACAGACACCGACAAACACTGACTGAACACGTTCACACTGCCCGACAGACACAGACAAACACTGACTGAACACGTTCACACTGACCGACAGACTCAGACAAACACTGACTGAACACATTCACACTGACCGACAGACTCAGACAAACACAGACTGAACACGTTCACACTGACCGACAGACTCAGACAAACACTGACTGAACACATTCACACTGACCGACAGACACAGACAAACACTGACTGAACACGTTCACACTGACCGACAGACACAGACAAACACGTTCACACTGACCGACAGACTCAGACAAACACAGACTGAACACGTTCACACTGACCGACAGACACAGACAAACACTGACTGAACACGTTCACACTGACCGACAGACACAGACAAACACTGACTGAACACGTTCACACTGACCGACAGACTCAGACAAACACTGACTGAACACGTTCACACTGACCGACAGACACAGACAAACACTGACTGAACACGTTCACACTGACCGACAGACACAGACAAACACTGACTGAACACATTCACACTGACCGACAGACTCAGACAAACACTGACTGAACACGTTCACACTGACCGACAGACTCAGACAAACACTGACTGAACACGTTCACACTGACCGACAGACACAGACAAACACTGACTGAACACGTTCACACTGCCCGACAGACACAGACAAACACTGACTGAACACGTTCACACTGACCGACAGACTCAGACAAACACTGACTGAACACGTTCACACTGACCGACAGACACAGACAAACACTGACTGAACACGTTCACACTGACCGACAGACACAGACAAACACTGACTGAACACGTTCACACTGACCGACAGACTCAGACAAACACTGACTGAACACGTTCACACTGACCGACAGACACAGACAAACACTGACTGAACACGTTCACACTGACTGACAGACACAGACAAACACTGACTGAACACGTTCACACTGACCGACAGACACCGACAAACACTGACTGAACACGTTCACACTGCCCGACAGACACAGACAAACACTGACTGAACACGTTCACACTGACCGACAGACTCAGACAAACACTGACTGAACACATTCACACTGACCGACAGACTCAGACAAACACAGACTGAACACGTTCACACTGACCGACAGACTCAGACAAACACTGACTGAACACATTCACACTGACCGACAGACACAGACAAACACTGACTGAACACGTTCACACTGACCGACAGACACAGACAAACACGTTCACACTGACCGACAGACTCAGACAAACACAGACTGAACACGTTCACACTGACCGACAGACACAGACAAACACTGACTGAACACGTTCACACTGACCGACAGACACAGACAAACACTGACTGAACACGTTCACACTGACCGACAGACACCGACAAACACTGACTGAACACGTTCACACTGACCGACAGACTCAGACAAACACTGACTGAACACGTTCACACTGACCGACAGACTCAGACAAACACTGACTGAACACGTTCACACTGACCGACAGACACAGACAAACACTGACTGAACACGTTCACACTGACCGACAGACTCAGACAAACACTGACTGAACATGCTCGGGCGAAACACACACAGACAGAGATGATTGTTCTCAGTGTTACTTACACAGCTGATCTAGTTGCTGTAACCACAGGCAGCAGCTTCTGAAGAACTTCATCTGCTGTGTTTACTGTGACACTGTTTGAACATAAAGATAAAAAATAAGTGAATTATTAATGATAATAATAAAAATTAAAGCTGCGAGCAGCATTTAGCGGGGTTCAAGCCATTTAAGGTCTTTAAGCATTTGACACCTTTTGCATGAAAGGTTTTTAAGCACTGAATGAATTTTAGAGATATCAGGTGAAATGAAGTGATAAACTGACAAAATGTGATTTTAAATATTATAATAGTGACTTTATAAAGTCTAAATATGAATTGATCAGGAGAGTGCAGAGAATCATACTGCTGTGGTTTGGTTCCGATCAGGCAAAAAACCTAGGACTAGAGGTTTTTAACATAATTGTGAATATTTAAATAAAGATTTGATTGACAGTATTGGTTATAGAGGCAAAGTTGTTCAGTATGAGAAGATCTATCATAATATATGCATATTATGTGGCTGTTTTAACCCCACCTGATTACAGAGATTCACCATAGGGAATACATGGTTTTCAAAGCTTTTTAACACTTATAGCGCCCCCTATACTCCGATCTCCATAAAACTTTGCATGTGTCTTCAACATGTTATGTCACATATACCCAACAATTTTCGTGAAGTTTTGAGTTTCTCCTTAGGATTTATAGGCTTTTGAGTGTATTTTTGCCACACCTCTTTTCTAAATGGCCCTGCTATAGCCATACAAATGCAAAAAATCAACTTTTTTTGATAATTATTGATCTAGAGAGTCCAGAGAATTGTCCTAGACTAGTTTGGTTCTGATTGGGCAAAAAACCAGGGACTAGTTCGCAAAAGTAGGTTTTTAACATTATTGCAAATATTTATTTAACGATTTGATTAACAGAAATTGTTCTAGAGGCAAAGTTGTTCAACATGAGGAGATCTATCATATGATATGCATATTTTGCCGATGTGTGCAACACCACGTGATTGCAGAGCCATAAAACTCGTTAGCGCCAACTAGTGGCCGATTTCTTTCAAAATTCTTACAGACCTCTAGGACCATGAGTCAAACATGCCTACTGAGTTTCGTTCCGATCGAACTCCGTTAACCCTGTCTAATAGGTGCTCAAATTTCATTGGCCGATGGCGGCCATGTTTTTTGAGATACGCCAATGTTCTCATAGACAGACATGGTACCTTGGGCCAAGACACCACATACCAATTTTCAAGTCAATCGGACTAGCGGTCGCGTGGTTATAGCCCTTTTTGTGTTTTTTCCATGTTATAGCGCCACCAAGTGGCCAATCGTCGCGATTTTTTTATAGTGACCAAAGACTGAGCCCATACACATGTTTACCAAGTTTGGTGAAGATATCTCATTTCTTGCTGGAGTTATAGCCTCTTTAGTAAAATAGGCTCCGCCTTAAATGTACATTTCCACGCCCCTTTTCGTTCATGAGTCAAAATTTCAACTTTTTTTTGATAATTATTGATATTCAGACTAGAGAGAACATTTTGGCACTGGTTTGGTTCCGATATGTCAAAAAACCAGGGACTAGTTCGCAAAAGTAGGTTTTTGACAAAATTCAAAATGGCGGAAAAATTTGCATACCGGAAATGAAATCGGAGATATACGTTTTGTTCGTCATGGTCTCAGCTTTCCAATGATATAAGACACTTGACCCTTAGGAGGAACGGTATAAGAGTTATGAGCCATTTCGCGTTTTTGGTTGCTGTAGCGCCACCTATTGGCCAATCTGGCTCATAATTTGATAACCTCTCCTCGATTTTTGGACTACCTATTGACAAAGTTTGAAGTCTCTAGCATTTACGGTTTGGTCTGCACGATGAGTTTTACGGCAGAATAATAATAATAATAATAATAATAATAATAATAATTAAAGCTGCAAGCAGCATTTAGCGGGGTTCAAGCCTTTAAGGCCTTTAAAGCACATAGGCATTAAAGACATTAAGTTTTATTTAGCAAGATTTTAAACACTGAAATAATAGATGGAAAAGTCCATTCACAGCCAATATAGGCAATTTACCATAGGAAATGCATGGTTTTTAAAGCTTTTTAACAGTTATACCTATAGTCCGATCTCTTTAAAACTTTGCATGCTTCATCAGCATGTCATGCCACATATACCCAACAATTTTCGTGAATTTTTGAGCTTCCCTTTTTGGTTAGCGCCAACTAGTGGCCGATTTCTTTCAAAATTCTTACAGACCTCTAGGACCATGAGTCAAACATGCCCACCGAGTTTCGTTCCGATCGACCTCCGTTAACCCCATCTAATAGGTGCTCAAAATTAATTGGCTGATGGCGGCCATGTTTTTTGAGATACACCAATGTCCTCATAGACTTATATAGTAACTTGGGCCAAGACACTGCATACCAATTTTCAGGTCAATCGGACTAGCGGTCGTTGTTTTTTTCACATTATAGCGCCACCAACTGGTCAAACGTCGCGATTTTTTTATCGAGACCAAAAAATGAGCCCATACACATGTGTACCAAGTTTGGTGAAGATATCTCATTTCCTTCTTGAGTTATAGCCTTTTTAGTAAAATAGGCTCCGCCCACAACATTCTTTTTCCACCCCTTAGCAACCGTAAATCGAAATTTCTACTTTTCTCAATGAATATTGATATTCAGACTACAGAGAACATTTTGGCACTGGTTTGGTTCCGATTGGGCAAAAAACCAGAGACTAGTTCGCAAAAGTAGGTATTTAAAGCATTTGACGCCTTTTGCATGAAAGGTTTTTAAGCACTGAATGAATTTGAGAGATATCAGGTGAAATGAAGTGATAAACTGACAAAATGTGATTTTTAAATGTTATAATAGTGACTTTACAAAGTCTAAATATGAATTATAGAACAAAATGACTAATTTAACCAGTAGGGTGGCAGCAGAGAAACATTCATTGGCTCAGTTTCATTTACCATGATTCTATTATGATTTACCATAGTTTACCACAATTTACCACATTCTAGTATGATTAACCATGATTATTTTGTGATTTACTATAGTTTACCACAATCTAGTATGATTTACCATGATTTTATTGTGATTTACCATAGTTTACCATGTTGTATTATGATTTACCATGATTCTAGCATATTTTACCATGTTCTAGCATGGTTTACCATGATTTACCACGTTTTAGTATGATTTACTATGATTCTATTGTGATTTACCATAGTTTACCATGATTTACCACGTTCTAGAATGATGTACCATGATTCTATTGTGATTTACCATAGTTTACCATAATTTACCACGTTGTATTATGATTTACCATGATTCTAGCATATATTACCATGATTTACCACGTTCTAGCATGGTTTACCATGATTTACCACGTTCTAGAATGATATACCATGATTCTATTGTGATTTACCATAGTTTACCATGATTTACCATGATTTTATTGTGATTTACCATAGTTTACCATGGTGTATTATGATTTACCATGATTCTAGCATATTTTACCATGATTTACCATGTTCTAGCATGGTTTACCGTGATTTACCATAGTTTACCATGATTTACCACGTTGTATTATGATTTACCATGATTCTAGCATATATTACCATGATTTACCATGTTTTATTATGATTTACCATGATTCTATTGTGATTTACCATAGTTTACCATGATTTACCACGTTCTAGAATGATTTACCATGATTCTAGCATATATTACTATGATTTACCACGTTCTAGTATGATTTACCATGATTCTAGCATGGTTTACCATAGTTTAACATGATTTACCATGTTCTGGCATGGTTTACCATGATTTACCACGTTCTAGTATGATTTACTATGATTCTATAGTGATTTACCATAGTTTACCATGATTTACCACAATTTACCACATTGTAGTATGATTTACTATGATTCTATTGTGATTTACCACGTTCTAGTATGAACAAATTAATTGGTCAACATTGTCAAAATGTCATTTGCAATGTAGTTATAATGATTTTCTAAACTGGCTTACTGACCAGAATGAACCAATGAGTGGTCTTCTGCTGCCCTCTGGTGGCCGTTTATTATAGCAATTTTTGGGAACACACCATTTAAAGCAATAGTACCTCATCACATTTCTCACTTTTATAGAGGCATATATTGCCCGATCTCCATGAAATTTTTCATGCTTCTTTAGAGTAATATTCTGCACGTGCCCACCTATTTTTGTGAAGTTTGTAGTTTTCATTCAGGATTAATAGGTTTTTGAGCATGCTTTGCCAGGCCCCCTCTTTTTAAATGACCCTGTTATAGTCATCCAAATTCAAAAGTTCAACTTTTTTTCAATGAATATTTATCTAGAGCGTCTAGAGAATTGTCCTAGATTGGTTTGGTTCCGATCGGGGAAAAAACCAGGGACTAGTTTGCAAAAGTATGTTTTTAACATAGTTGCAAATATTTAATTAATGATATGATTGACAGCAATAGTTCTAGAGGCAAAGTTGTTCAACATGAGGAGATCTATCAGGTGATATGCATATTTTGTGGATGGGTGCCACACCACGTGATTACAGAGCCATAAAACTCGTTAGCGCCAACTAGTGGCCGATTTCTTTCAAAATTCTTACAGACCTCTAAGGCCATGAGTCAAACATGCCAATCAAGTTTTGTTCCGATCAGCCTTCGTTACCCTTGTCTTATAGGTGCTCAAATTTCATTGGCCGATAGCGGCCATATTTTTTGAGATACGCCAATGTCCTCATAGACATACATGGTACCTTGGGCCAAGACACTGCATACCAATTTTCAGGTCAATCGGACTAGCGGTCGTGTGGTTATAGCTATTTTCATGTTTTTTTCACATTATAGCGCCACCAAGTGGTCAATCGTCGCGATTTTTTTATCGAGACCAAAAAATGATCCCATACACATGTGATCCAAGTTTGGTGAAGATATCTCATTTCATTTTTGAGTTATAGTTTTTTTAGTAAAATAGGCTCCGCCCTGAGCGTCCATTTTGAATCCACTTATCTTTCGTGAATCGAAATTTCAACTTTTTCTCAATGAATATTAATATTGAGACTACAGACAACATTTTGGCACTGGTTTGGTTCCAATCGGTCAAAAAACCAGGGACTAGTTCGCAAAAGTAGGTTTTTGACAAAATTCAAAATGGCGGAAAATTTTTAATGACGGAAATGAAATCGGAGATATACGTTTTGTTCGTCATGGTCTCAGCTTTCCAATGATATAAGACACTTGACCCTTAGGAGCAACGGTTTAGGAGTTATGAGCTCTTTCGCGCTTTTGGTTGCTATAGCGCCACCTATGGGCCAATCTGGCTCATAATTTGATAACCTCTCCTCGATTTTTGTACTACCTATTGGCCAAGTTTCAAGTCTCTAGCCCTTACAGTTTGGTCTGCACGATGCGTTTTTCGGCTGAATAATAATAATAATAATAATAATAATTAAAGCTGCGAGCAGCATTTAGCGGGGTTCAAGCAATTTAAGGTCTTTAAGCATTTGACGCCTTTTGCATGAAAGGTTTTTAAGCACTGAATGAATTTGAGAGATATCAGGTGAAATGAAGTGATAAACTGACAAAATGTGATTTTAAATATTATAGTAGTGACTTTATAAAGTCTAAATATGAATTATAGAACAATATTAATCAATAGTACGACAAAATTACTATTTTACTTTGCTAACATGATAAACATGTTGCTAGGTGGTTGCTAGGTTGTTCTTGATGGTTGTTATGGTGTTGCTAGGCAGTTGTTAGTTGTCACAGATGGTTACTATAATGTTTATAGAGTTCTTACTATGTTCTTTAGCTGATTTAACACTTAGCTAATCACTGCTAGCATGTGTAGCATGTTGGAAGTGCTGTTTGCTCGAATTACAAACAGACAGACAGAGACACACACACACACACACACACACACACACACACACACACACACACACACACACACACACACACACCACCTATTTTTGTGAAGTTTTGAATTTTCGTTCAGGATTAATAGGCTTTTGAGCATGTTTTACCACACCTATTCTCTAAATGATCCTGTTATAGCTACCCAAAGTGTAAAGGTCAACATGTTTTTGATAACTATTGATCAGGAGAGTCCAGAGAATCATACTGCTGTGGTTTGGTTCCGATCAGGCAAGAAAAACCAAGGACTAGTTTGCAAAACGAGGTTTTTAACATAATTGTGAATATTTAAATAAAGATTTGATTGACAGTATTGGTTATAGAGGCAAAGTTGTTCAGTATGAGAAGATCTATCATAATATATGCATATTATGTGGCTGTTTTAACCCCACCTGATTAACAAGATGGAAAACCATTTACAGCCAATACAGGCAATTCACCATAGGGAATACATGGTTTTCAAAGCTTTTTAACACTTATAGCGCCCCCTATACTCCGATCTCCATAAAACTTTGCATGTGTCTTCAACATGTTATGCCACATATACCCAATAATTTTCGTGAAGTTTTGAGTTTCCCCTTAGGATTTATAGGCTTTTGAGTGTATTTTGCCACGCCTCTTTTCTAAATGGCCCTGTTATAGCCATCCAAATGCAAAAGTTCAACTTTTTTTCAATAATTATTGACCTGGAATGTCTATAGAATTGTCCTAGACTGGTTTGGTTCCAATTGTATAAAAAACCAGGGACTAGTTCGCAAAAGTAGGTTTTTAACATAATTACGAAAATTTAATTAATGATTTTATTGACAGCAATGGTTCTAGAGGCAAAGTTGTTCATCATGAGGAGATCTATCATATGATATGCATATTTCATGGATATGTGCAACACCACGTGATTTCAGAGCCATAAAACTCGTTAGCGCCAACTAGTGGCCGATTTCTTTCAAAATTCTTACAAACCTCTAGGACCATGAGTCAAACATGCCAACTGAGTTTCGTTCTGATCAACCTCCATTAACCTTCTCTAATAGGTGCTCAAAATTCATTGGCCGATGGCGGCCATGTTTTTTGAGATACGCCAATGTTCTCATAGACAGACATGGTACCTTGGGCCAAGACACTGCTTACCAATTTTCAAGTCAATCGGACTAGCGGTCGCGTGGTTATAGCCCTTTTTGTGTTTTTTCCATGTTATAGCGCCACCAAGTGGCCAATCGTCGCGATTTTTTAATCGTGACCAAAGACTGAGCCCATAAACATGTGTACCAAGTTTGGTGAAGATATCTCATTTCTTGCTGGAGTTATAGCCGCTTTAGTAAAATAGGCTCCGCCTTAAATGTACATTTCCACGCCCCTTTTCGTTCATGAGTCAAAATTTTACCTTTTTTTTTGATAATTATTGATATTCAGACTAGAGAGAACATTTTGGCACTGGTTTGGTTCTGATTTGTCAAAAAACCAGGGACTAGTTCGCAAAAGTAGGTTTTTGACAAAATTCAAAATGGCGGAAAAATTTGCATACCGGAAATGAAATCGGAGATATACGTTTTGTTCGCCAAGGTCTCAGCTTTCCAATGATATAAGACACTTGACCCTTAGGATGAACGGTTTAAGAGTTATGAGCCATTTCGCGTTTTTGGTTGCTGTAGCGCCACCTATTGGCCAATCTGGCTCATAATTTGATAACCTCTCCTCGATTTTTGGACTACCTATTGACAAAGTTTGAAGTCTCTAGCATTTACGGTTTGGTCTGCACGATGAGTTTTACGGCAGAATAATAATAATAATAAAAATCAGTACAATTACAATAGGGTTTCAGCATTTCATGCTTGAACCCCTAATAATAAAAATCAGTACAAATACAATAGGTGTTCAGCACTTCGTGCTTGAACCCCTAAAAATCAGTACAAATACAATAGAGGTTCAGCACTTCGTGCTTGAACCCCTAATAAAAATCAGTACAAATACAATAGGTGTTCAGCACTTCGTGCTTGAACCCCTAATAAAAATCAGTACAAATACAATAGGTGTTCAGCACTTCGTGCTTGAACCCCTAAAAATCAGTACAAATACAATAGGTGTTCAGCACTTCGTGCTTGAACCCCTAATAATAATAACAAGCAGCATTTGAGCGGGGTTCAAGCATTTAATGGCGTTTAAGCACTGAGGCATTAAAGACATTAAGTTTTATTTAGCAAGATTTTAAACACTGAAATAATAGATGGAAAAGTCCATTCACAGCCAATATAGGCAATTTACCATAGGAAATGCATGGTTTTTAAAGCTTTTTAACAGTTATAGCGCCACCTATAGTCCGATCTCTTTAAAACTTTGCATGCTTCATCAGCATGTCATGCCACATATACCCAACAATTTTCGTGAATTTTTGAGCTTCCCTTTTGGGTTAGCGCCAACTAGTGGCCGATTTCTTTCAAAATTCTTACAGACCTCTAGGACCATGAGTCAAACATGTCCACTGAGTTTCGTTCCGATCGACCTCCGTTAACCCCATCTAATAGGTGCTCAAAATTCATTGGCTGATGGCGGCCATGTTTTTTGAGATACACCAATGTCCTCATAGACTTATAAAGTACCTTGGGCCAAGACACTGCATACCAATTTTCAGGTCAATCGGACTAGCGGTCGTTGTTTTTTTCACATTATAGCGCCACCAACTGGTCAAACGTCGCGATTTTTTTATCTAGACCAAAAAATGAGCCCATACACATGTGTTCCAAGTTTGGTGAAGATATCTCATTTCCTTCTTGAGTTATAGCCTTTTTAGTAAAATAGGCTCCGCCCACAACATTCTTTTTCCACTTCTTAGCAACCGTAAATTGAAATTTCAACTTTTTCTCAATGAATATTGATATTCAGACTACAGAGAACATTTTGGCACTGGTTTGTTTCACATTGGGCAAAAAAACAGAGACTAGTTCGCGAAAGTAGGTTTTTAACATAATTGCAAATATTGAATTAATGATTTGACTGACAGCAATGGTTCTAGAGGCAAAGTTGTTCAGTATGAGGAGATCTATCACATGATATGCATATTTTGTGGATGGGTGCCACACCACGTGATTACGGAGCCATACAAATCTTTAGCGCCAACTAGTGGCCGATTTCTTTAAAAATTCTTACAGACCTCTAGGGCCATGAGTCAAACATGCCCATCAAGTTTTGTTCCGATCAGCCTCCGTTAACCTTGTCTAATAGGTGCTCAAATTTCATTGGCCGATAGCGGCCATGTTTTTTGAGATACGCCGATGTTCTCATAGACATACATGGGGCCTTGGACCAAGACACTGCTTTCCCATTTTCAAGTCAATAAGACTAACGGTCAGGTGATTATACCCCTTTTTATGTTTTTTTCATGTTATAGCGCCACCATGTGGCCAATCGTCGCGATCTTTTTATCGTGACCAAGGACTGAGCCCATAAATATGTGTACCAAGTTTGGTGACGATATCTAATTTCCTTCCTGAGTTATAGCCTTATTAGTAAAATAGGCTCCGCCCTGAACATCCATTTTGACGTCCTTTAGCAAACATGAATCGAAATTTCGACTTTTTTTCAATGAATATTGATATTCAGTCTCCAGACAACATTTCTGCACTGGTTTGGTTCCGATTGGTCAAAAAACCAGGGACTAGTTCGCAAAAGTAGATTTTCGACAAAATTCAAAATGGCGGAAAAATTTGCATACCGGAAATGAAATCGGAGATATACGTTTTGTTCGTCATGGTCTCAGCTTTCCAATGATATAAGACACTTGACCCTTAGGAGCAACGGTTTAGGAGTTATGAGCCCTTTCGCGCTTTTGGTTGCTATAGCGCCACCTATGGGCCAATCTGGCTCATAATTTGATAACCTCTCCTCGATTTTTGGACTACCTGTTGACAAAGTTTCAAGTCTCTAGCATTTACGGTTTGGTCTGCACGATCGCTTTTACGGCAGAAGAATAATAATAATAAATATAGCTGCGAGCAGCAATTAGCGGGGTTCAAGCGACTTAAGGCATTTAAGCATTTAAGGCGTATTGCATTTAAGGCTCTAAAGCAGTAAAATAATTAAATCTGGGAGCTCAGGTGAAATGAAGTGATACATTGACAAAATTCGATTGCAAATGTTAAAATAGTGACTTTATAAAGACTGAATTTGAGTTGTGCTTCCAATGGCAAAACTTGTGGCCCTGTTGCTACCCTACACTGCTGACATGTTTTTAGCAAAATGCTAACACGATTAGCATGTTTTTAACATACTGGTAACACAATTAGCATGCTGAAATAATCGATGGAAAATACCATTTACAGCCAATACAGGCAATTCACCATAGGAATACATGGTTTTCAAAGCTTTTTAACACTTATAGCGCCACCTATACTCCGATCTCCATGAAATGTTGCATCCTTCTTCACATTGTTATGCCACATATACCCATCAATTTTCGTGAAGTTTTGAGTTTTCCCTTAGGATTTATAGGCTTTTGAGTGTATTTTGCCACGCCTCTTTTCTAATTGGCCCTGTTATAGCCATCCAAATGCAAAAGTTCAACTTTTTTTTGATAATTATTGATCTAGAGAGTCCAGAGAATTGTCCTAGACTGGTTTGGTTTCGGTCGTGCAAAAAATCAGGGACTAGTTCGCAAAAGTAGGTTTTTAACATAATTGCGAATATTTAACTAACGATTTGATTGACAGCAATGGTTCCAGAGGCAAAGTTGTTCAGCACGAGGAGGTCTATCATATGATATGCATATTTTGGGGATGTTTGCAACACCACGTGATTGCAGAGCCATAAAGCTCGTTAGCGCCAACTAGTGGCCGATTTCTTTCAAAATTCTTACAGTCCTCTAGGACCATGAGTCAAACAGGCCCACCAAGTTTCGTTCCGATCGGCCTCCGTTAACCCCGTCTAATAGGTGCTCAAATTTCATTGGCCGATGGCGGCCATGTTTTTTGAGATACGCCAATGTCCTCATAGACATACATGGGGCCTTGGGCCAAGACACCGCATACCAATTTTCAAGTCAATCGGACTAGCGGTCGCGTGGTTATAGCCGTTTTAGTGTTTTTTTCATGTTATAGCGCCACCAAGTGGCCAATCGTCGCGATTTTTTTATCGTGACCAAAGAATGAGCCCATAAACATGTGTACCAAGTTTGGTGAAGATAGCTCATTTCTTTCTGGAGTTATAGCCTTTTTAGTAAAATAGGCTCCGCCCTGAACGTCCATTTTGAATCCCCTTAGCAACCGTGAATCGAAATATCAACATTTTTTCGATAATTATTGATATTCAGCCTACAGAGAACATTTTGGCACTGGTTTGGTTCCGATCGGTCAAAAAACCAGGGACTAGTTCGCAAAAGTAGGTTTTCAACAAAATTCAAAATGGCGGAAAAATTTTCATGACGGAAATGAAATCGGAGATATACGTTTTGTTCGTCATGGTCTCAGCTTTCCAATGATATAAGACACTTGAGTGTGGAGTACACGGTTTAGGAGTTAGGAGCCCTTTTGCGCTTTTGGTCGCTGTAGCGCCACCTATAGGCCAATCGGGGTCATAGCTTCTCAGGTTCTCCCCAAATTGAGGACTACCTATTGGCCAAGTTTGAAGTCTCTAGCACTTACGGTTTTGTCTGCACGTTCAGTTTTAGGGGAGAAGAAAAATAATAATAATAATAATTAAAGCTGCAAGCAGCATTTAGCGGGGTTCAAGCCTTTAAGGCCTTTAAAGCACATAGGCATTAAAGACATTAAGTTTTATTTAGCAAGTTTTTAAACACTGAAATAATAGATGGAAAAGTCCATTTACAGCCAATATAGGCAATTTACCATAGGAAATGCATGGTTTTTAAAGCTTTTTCACAGTTATAGCGCCACCTATAGTCCGATCTCTTTAAAACTTTGCATGCTTCATCAGCATGTTATGCCACATGTACCCAACAATTTTCGGGAAGTTTTGAGTTTCCCCTTAGGATTTATAGGTTTTTGAGTGTATTTTGCCACGCCTCTTTTTTAAACGGCCCTAGTATAGCCATCCAAATGTAAAAGTTCAAATTTTTTTCAATGATTATTGATCTAGAGAGTCTAGAGAATTGTCCTAGACTAGTTTGGTTCCGATCGGGCAAAAAACCAGGGACTAGTTTGCAAAAGTAGGTTTTTAACACAATTGCAAATATTTAATTAACGATTTGATTGACATTAATGGTTCCAGAGGCAAAGTTGTTCAGCAGGAGGAGCTCTATCATATGATATGCATATTTTGGGGATGTTTGCAACACCACGTGATTGCAGAGCCATAAAGCTCGTTAGCGCCAACTAGTGGCCGATTTCTTTCAAAATTCTTACAGACCTCTAGGACCATGAGTCAAACATGCCCATCAAGTTTCGTTCCGATCGGCCTTCGTTAACCCCATCTAATAGGTGCTCAAACGTAATTGGCCGATGGCGGCCATGTTTTTTGTGATACGCCAATGTCCTCATAGACATACATGGTACCTTGGACGAAGACACTGCATACCAATTTTCAGGTCAATCGGACTTGCGGTCTTGTGGTTATAGCTATTTTCATGTTTTTTTCACATTATAGCGCCACCCAGTGGCCAATCGTCGCGATTTTTTTATCGTGACCTCAAATTGAGTCCCTACATATGTGTACCAAGTTTGGTGAAGATATCTCATTTCGTTCTTGAGTTATAGCCTCTTTAGTAAAATAGGCTCCGCCTTCAATGTTCATTTTCACGCCCCTTATCGTCTGTGAATCGAAATTTCAACTTTTTTTCGATAATTATTGATATTAAGACTACAGTGAACATTTTGGCACTGGTTTGGTTCCGATCGGTCAAAAAACCAGGGACTAGTTCGCAAAAGTAGGTTTTCAACAAAATTCAAAATGGCGGAAAAATTTTCATGACGGAAATGAAATCGGAGATATACGTTTTGTTCGGCTTGAGCCAAGGATTCCAATGATGTAAGACACTTGAATGTGCGACAATGGGTTTTCGAGATATAATCAAAATAGTATTTTTTTTTGTTTTTTGCGCTATAGCGCCACCTATTGGCCAATCGGGCTCATACTTTGAGAACCTCTCCTCGATTTTTGGACTACCTTTTGGCAAAGTTTCAAGTCTCTAGCACTTACGGTTTGGGCTGCACGATGCGTTTTAGGGGAGAAGAAAAATAATAATAATAAAAATCCTTACAATAACAATAGGTTTTCAAGCACTTCGTGCTTGAACCCCTAACAAGATTTTAAACACTAAAATAATAGATGGAAAAGTCCATTTACAGTCAATATAGGCAATTTAACATAGGAAATGCATGGTTCTTATAGCTTTTTAACAGTTATAGCGCCACCTATAGTCCAATCTCTTTAAAACTTTGCATGCTTCATCAGCATGTTATGCCACATATACCCAACAATTTTCGTGAATTTTTAAGCTTCCCTTTTGAGTTAGCGCCAACTAGTGGCCGATTTCTTTCAAAATTCTTACAGACCTCTAGGACCATGAGTCAAACATGCCCACCGAGTTTCGTTCCGATCGACCTCTGTTAACCCCATCTAATAGGTGCTCAAACTTCATTGGCCGATGGCGGCCATGTTTTTTTAGATACACCAATGTCCTCATAGACATACATGGTGCCTTGGACCAAGACACTGCCTACCAATTTTCAAGTCAATCGGACTAGTGGTCACGTGGTTATAGCCCTTTTCATGTTTTTTTAACATTATAGCGCCACCAAGTGGTCAATCGTCGCGATTTTTTTATCGAGACCAAAGAATGAGCCCATACACAAGTGTACCAAGTTTGGTGAAGATATCTCATTTCCTTCTTGAGTTATAGCCTTTTTAGTAAAATAGGCTCCGCCCACAACATTCTTTTTCCACCCCTTAGCAACCGTGAATCGAAATTTCAACTTTTTCTCAATGAATATTGATATACAGACTACAGAGAACATTTTGCCACTGGTTTGGTTTCGATCGGTCAAAAAACCAGGGACTAGTTCGCAAAAGTAGTTTTTCGACAAAATTCAAAATGGCGGAAAAATTTTCATGACGGAAATGAAATCGGAGATATACGTTTTGTTCGCCAAGGACTCAGCTTTCCAATGATATAAGACACTTGATTGTGGACCAAAGGGTTTAGGAGTTATGACCCTTTTTGCGCATTTGGTTGCTGTAGCGCCACCTATTGGCCAATCGGGGTCATACTTTCTGAGGTTCTCCCCAAATTGAGGACTACCATCTGACAAAGTTTCAAAGTTCCACGCTTTACGGTTTGGGCTGCACGATGCGTTTTAGCGGAGAATAATAATAATAATAATAAAATTAAAGCTGCAAGCAGCATTTAAGCGGGGTTCAAGCCTTTAAGGCCTTTTAAGCACATAGGCATTAAAGACACTAAGTTTTATTTAGCAAGGTTTTAAACACTAAAATAATAGATGGAAAAGTCCATTTACAGCCAATATAGGCAATTTACCATAGGAAATGCATGGTTTTTATAGCTTTTTCACAGTTATAGCGCCACCTATAGTCCGATGTCTTTAAAACATTGCATGCTTCATCAGCATGTCATGCCACATATACCCAACGATTTTCGTGAAGTTTTGAGTTTCCCCTTAGGATTTATAGGCATTTGAGTGTATTTTGCCACGCCTCTTTTTTAAATGGCCCTGTTATAGCCATCCAAATGCAAAAGTTCAACTTTTTTTTGATAGTTATTGATCTAAAGAGTCCAGACAACTGTCCTAGACTTGTTTGGTTCTGATCGGGCAAAAAACCAGGGTCAAGTTCACAAAAGTAGGTTTTTCACATAATTACGAATATTTAATTAACGATTTGATTGACAGCAATGGCCCTAGAGGCAAAGTTGTTCAACATGAGGAGATCTATCATATGATATGCATATTTTGCAGATGTATGCAACACCACGTGATTACAGAGCCATAAACATAATAGGTGCTCAAATTTCATTGGCCTATGGCGGCCATGTTTTTTGAGATACGCCAATGTCCTCATAGACATACATGGTACCTTGGGCCACGACACCGCATACCAATTTTCAAGTCAATCGGACTAGCGGTCGTGTGGTTATAGCCGTTTTTGTGTTTTTTTCATGTTATAGCGCCACCAAGTGGCCAACTGTCGCGATATTTTTATCGTGACCAAATATTGAGCCCATACACATGTGTCCCAAGTTTGGTGAAGATATCTAATTTCCTTCTTGAGTTATAGCCTTTTTAGTAAAATAGGCTCCGCCCTGAACGTCCATTTTGAAGCCCCTTAGCAAAAATGAATCAAAATTTCAACTTTTTTTGATAATTATTGATATTCAGACTAGACAGAACATTTTAACACTGGTTTGGTTCCGATATGTCAAAAAACCAGGGACTAGTTTGCAAAAGTAGTTTTTTGACAAAATTCAAAATGGCGGAAAAATTTTCATGACGGAAATGAAATCGGAGATATACGTTTTGTTCGCCAAGGACTCAGCTTTCCAATGATATAAGACACTTGAGTGTGGACCAAACGGTTTAGGAGTTATGAGCCCTTTCTCGCAATTGATTGCTATAGCGCCACCTATAGGCCAATCTGGCTCATAATTTGATAACCTCTCCTCGATTTTTGGACTACCTTCGGGTAAAGTTTGAAGTCTCTAGCCCTTACGGTTTGGTCTGCACGATGCGTTTTATCGGAGAATAATAATAATAATAATAATAATTAAAGCTGCGAGCAGCATTTAGCGGGGTTCAAGCCATTTAAGGTTTTTAAGCATTTGACACCTTTTGCATGAAAGGCTTTTAAGCACTGAATGAATTTGAGAGATATCAGGTGAAATGAAGTGATAAACTGACAAAATGTGATTTTAAATATTATAATAATGACTTTATAAAGTCTAAATATGAATTGATCAGGAGAGTGCAGAGAATCATACTGCTGTGGTTTGGTTCCGATCAGGCAAAAAACCTAGGACTAGTTTGCAAAACGAGGTTTTTAACATAATTGTGAATATTTAAATAAAGATTTGATTGACAGTATTGGTTATAGAGGCAAAGTTGTTCAGTATGAGAAGATCTATCATAATATATGCATATTATGTGGCTGTTTTAACCCCACCTGATTACAGAGATTCGCCATAGGGAATACATGGTTTTCAAAGCTTTTTAACACTTATAGCGCCCCCTATACTCCGATCTCCATAAAACTTTGCATGTGTCTTCAACATGTTATGCCACATATACCCAACAATTTCCGTGAAGTTTTGAGTTTTCCCTTAGGATTTATAGGCTTTTGAGTGTATTTTGCCACGCCTCTTTTCTAAATGGCCCTGTTATAGCCATCCAAATGCAAGAAATCTACTTTTTTTTGATAATTATTGATCTAGAGAGTCCAGAGAATTGTCCTAGACTGGTTTGGTTCTGATTGGGCAAAAAACCAGGGACTAGTTCGCAAAAGTAGGTTTTTAACATAATTGCAAATATTTATTTAATGATTTGATTGACAGCAATGGTTCTAGAGGCAAAGTTGTTCAACATGAGGAGATCTATCATATGATATGCATATTTTGCCGATGTGTGCAACGCCACGTGATTGCAGAGCCATAAAACTCGTTAGCGCCAGCTAGTGGCCGATTTCTTTCAAAATTCTTACAGACCTCTAGGACCATGAGTTAAACATGCCCACTGAGTTTTGTTCCGATCGACCTCCGTTAACCCTGTCTAATAGGTGCTCAAATTTCATTGGCCGATGGCGGCCATGTTTTTTGAGATACGCCAATGTTCTCATAGACAGACATGGGACCTTGGGCCAAGACATTGCATACCAATTTTCCAGTCAATCGGACTAGCGGTCGCGTGGTTATAGCCCTTTTTGTGTTTTTTCCATGTTATAGCGCCACCAAGTGGCCAATCGTCGCGATTTTTTTATCGTGACCAAAGACTGAGCCCATACACATGTGTACCAAGTTTGGTGAAGATATCTCATTTCTTGCTGGAGTTATAGCCTCTTTAGTAAAATAGGCTCCGCCTTAAATGTACATTTCCACGCCCCTTTTCGTTCATGAGTCAAAATTTCAACTTTTTTTTGATAATTATTGATATTCAGACTAGAGAGAACATTTTGGCACTGGTTTGGTTCTGATATGTCAAAAAACCAGGGACTAGTTCACAAAAGTAGGTTTTTGACAAAATTCAAAATGGCGGAAAAATTTGCATACCGGAAATGAAATCGGAGATATACGTTTTGTTCGTCATGGTCTCAGCTTTCCAATGATATAAGACACTTGACCCTTAGGATGAACGATTTAGGAGTTATGAGCCATTTCGCGTTTTTGGTTGCTGTAGCGCCACCTATTGGCCAATCTGGCTCATAATTTGATAACCTCTCCTCGATTTTTGGACTACCTATTGACAAAGTTTGAAGTCTCTAGCATTTACGGTTTGGTCTGCACGATGAGTTTTACGGCAGAATAATAATAATAATAATAATAATTAAAGCTGCGAGCAGCATTTAGCGGGGTTCAAGCCATTTAAGGTTTTTAAGCATTTGACACCTTTTGCATGAAAGGCTTTTAAGCACTGAATGAATTTGAGAGATATCAGGTGAAATGAAGTGATAAACTGACAAAATGTGATTTTAAATATTATAATAATGACTTTATAAAGTCTAAATATGAATTGATCAGGAGAGTGCAGAGAATCATACTGCTGTGGTTTGGTTCCGATCAGGCAAAAAACCTAGGACTAGTTTGCAAAACGAGGTTTTTAACATAATTGTGAATATTTAAATAAAGATTTGATTGACAGTATTGGTTATAGAGGCAAAGTTGTTCAGTATGAGAAGATCTATCATAATATATGCATATTATGTGGCTGTTTTAACCCCACCTGATTACAGAGATTCACCATAGGGAATACATGGTTTTCAAAGTTTTTACACTTATAGCGCCCCCTATACTCCGATCTCCATAAAACTTTGCATGTGTCTTCAACATGTTATGCCACATATACCCAACAATTTTCGTGAAGTTTTGAGTTTCCACTTAGGATTTATAGGCTTTTGAGTGTATTTTGCCACGCCTCTTTTCTAAATGGCCCTGTTATAGCCATCCAAATGCAAAAAATCAACTTTTTTTTGATAATTATTGATCTAGAGAGTCCAGAGAATTGTCCTAGACTGGTTTGGTTTGGATTGGGCAAAAAACCAGGGACTAGTTCGCAAAAGTAGGTTTTTAACATAATTGCAAATATTTGTTTAATGATTTGATTGACAGCAATGAATCTAGAGGCAAAGTTGTTCACCATGAGGAGATCTATCATATGATATGCATATTTTGCCGATGTGTGCAACGCCACGTGATTGCAGAGCCATAAAACTCGTTAGCGCCAGCTAGTGGCCGATTTCTTTCAAAATTCTTACAGACCTCTAGGACCATGAGTTAAACATGCCCACTGAGTTTTGTTCCGATCGACCTCTGTTAACCCTGTCTAATAGGTGCTCAAATTTCATTGGCCGATGGCGGCCATGTTTTTTGAGATACGCCAATATTCTCATAGACAGACATGGTACCTTGGGCCAAGACATTGCATACCAATTTTCCAGTCAATCGGACTAGCGGTCACGTGGTTATAGCCCTTTTTGTGTTTTTTCCATGTTATAGCGCCACCAAGTGGCCAATCGTCGCGATTTTTTTATCGTGACCAAAGACTGAGCCCATACACATGTGTACCAAGTTTAGTGAAGATATCTCATTTCTTGCTGGAGTTATAGCCTCTTTAGTAAAAAAGGCTCCGCCTTAAATGTACATTTCCATGCCCCTTTTCGTTCATGAGTCAAAATTTCAACTTTTTTTTGATAATTATTGATATTCAGACTAGAGAGAACATTTTGGCACTGGTTTGGTTCTGATATGTCAAAAAACCAGGGACTAGTTCGCAAAAGTAGGTTTTTGACAAAATTCAAAATGGCGGAAAAATTTGCATACCGGAAATGAAATCGGAGATATACGTTTTGTTCGTCATGGTCTCAGCTTTCCAATGATATAAGACACTTGACCCTTAGGACCAATGGTTTAGGAGTTATGAGCCATTTTGCGCTTTTGGTTGCTGTAGCGCCACCTATTGGCCAATCTGGCTCATAATTTGATAACCTCTCCTCGATTTTTGGACTACCTATTGACAAAGTTTGAAGTCTCTAGCCCTTACGGTTTGGTCTGCACGATGAGTTTTACGGCAGAATAATAATAATAATAATAATAATAATAATAATAATAAAAATCAGCACAAATACAATAGGTGTTCAGCACTTCGTGCTTGAACCCCTAAAAATCAGCACAAATACAATAGGTGTTCAGCACTTCGTGCTTGAACCCCTAATAATAATAATAATAATAAAAATCAGTACAATTACAATAGGGTTTCAGCACTTCGTGCTTGAACCCCTAAAAATCAGTACAATTACAATAGGGTTTCAGCACTTCGTGCTTGAACCCCTAATTAAAGCTGCAAGCAGCATTTAGCGGGGTTCAAGCCTTTAAGGCCTTTTAAGCACATAGGCATTAAAGACATTAAGTTTTATTTAACAAGATTTTTAACACTAAAATAATAGATGGAAAAGTCCATTTACAGCCAATATGGGCAATTTACCATAGGAAATGCATGGTTTTTAAAGCTTTTTAACACTTATAGCGCCACCTATACTCCGATCTTTGTAAAACGTTGCATGCTTCATCAACATGGTATCCCACATATACCCAACAATTTTCGTGAAGTTTTGAGTTTTCCCTTAGGATTTATAGGCTTGTGAGTATATTTTGCCACGCCTCTTTTCTAATTGGCCCTGTTATAGCCATCCAAATGCAAAAGTTCAACTTTTTTTCAATGAATATTTATCTAGAGAGTCTATAGAATTGTCCTAGACTGGTTTTGTTCCGGTCGGCCAAAAAACCAGGGACTAGTTCGCAAAAGTAGGTTTTTAACATAATTGCAAATATTTAATTAACGATTTGATTGACAGCAATGGTTCCAGAGGCAAAGTTGTTCAGCATGAGGAGATCTATCAAATGATATGCATATTTTGCCGATGTGTGCAACACCACGTGATTACAGAGCCATAAAACTCGTTAGCGCCAACTAGTGGCCGATTTCTTTCAAAATTCTTACAGACCTCTAGGACCATGAGTCAAACATGCCCACCGAGTTTCGTTCCGATCGGCCTCCGATAACCTTGTGTAATAGTTGCTCAAACTTCATTGGCCAATGGCGGCCATGTTTTTTGAGATACACCAATATCCTCATAGACATACATGCTACCTTGGGCCAAGACACTGCATACCAATTTTCAGGTAAATCGGAGTAGCAGTCGCATGGTTATAGCTATTTGCAGGTTTTTTTCACATTATAGCGCCACCAAGTGGCCAATCGTCGCGATTTTTTTATCGTGACCTCAAATTGAGCCCATACACATGTATACCAAGTTTGGTGAACATATCTCATTTCATTATTGAGTTATAGTCTTTTTAGTAAAATAGGCTCCGCCCTGAGCGTCCATTTTGAATCCCCTTATCTTCCCTGAATCGAAATTTCAACTTTTTTTCAATGAATATTGATATGCAGACTACAGAAAACATTTTGGCACTGGTTTGGTTCCAATCGGTCAAAAAACCAGGGACTAGTTTGCAAAAGTAGTTTTTCGACAAAATTCAAAATGGCGGAAAATTTTTCCAGACGGAAATAAAATCGGAGATATACGTTTTGTTCGCCATGGTCTCAGCTTTCGAATGATATAAGGCACTTGAGTGTGGACTAAACGGTTTAGGAGTTATGAGTCATTTTGCGCTTTTGATTGCTGTAGCGCCCCCTATTGGCCAATCGGGGTCATAATTTGATAAGCTCTCCTCGATTTTTGGGCTACCATGTGGCAAAGTGTCAAGTCTCTAGCCCTTACGGTTTGGTCTGCACGATGCGTTTTAGGGGAGAATAATAATAATAATAAAAACCCTAACAATTACAATAGTGTTTCAGCACTTCGTGCTTGAACCCCTAATTAAAGCTGCGAGCAGCATTTAGCGGGGTTCAAGCCATTTAAGGTCTTTAAGCATTTGACACCTTTTGCATGAAAGGTTTTTAAGCACTGAATGAATTTGAGAGATATCAGGTGAAATGAAGTGATAAACTGACAAAATGTGATTTTAAATATTATAATAGTGACTTTATAAAGTCTAAATATGAATTGATCAGGAGAGTGCAGAGAATCATACTGCTGTGGTTTGGTTCTGATCAGGCAAAAAACCTAGGACTAGTTTAGAGGCGAAGTTGTTCAGTATGAGAAGATCTATCATAATATATGCATATTATGTGGCTGTTTTAACCCCACCTGATTACAGAGATGGAAAATAGCATTTACAGGCAATTCACCATAGGGAATACATGGTTTTCATAGCTTTTTAACACTTATAGCGCCCCCTATACTCCGATCTCCATAAAACATTGCATGTGTCTTCAACATGTTATGCCACATATACCCAACAATTTTCGTGAAGTTTTGAGTTTCCTCTTAGGATTTATAGGCTTTTGAGTGTATTTTGCCACGCCTCTTTTCTAAATGGCTCTGTTATAGCCATCCAAATGCAAGAAATCAACTTTTTTTTGATAATTATTGATCTAGAGAGTCCAGAGAATTGTCCTAGACTGGTTTGGTTCTGATTGCGCAAAAAACCAGGGACTAGTTCGCAAAAGTAGGTTTTTAACATTATTGCAAATATTTATTTAACAATTTGATTGACCGAAATGGTTCTAGAGGCAAAGTTGTTCAACATGAGGAGATCTATCATATGATATGCATATTTTGCCGATGTGTGCAACACCACGTGATTGCAGAGCCATATAACTCGTTAGCGCCAACTAGTGGCCGATTTCTTTCAAAATTCTTACAGACCTCTAGGACCATGAGTCAAACATGCCTACTGAGTTTCGTTCTGGTCGACCTCCGTTAACCCTGTCTAATAGGTGCTCAAATTTCATTGGCCGATGGCGGCCATGTTTTTTTAGATACGCCAATGTTCTCATAGACAGACATGGTACCTTGGGCCAAGACACTGCTTACCAATTTTCAAGTCAATCAGACTAGCGGTCGCGTGGTTATAGCCCTTTTTGTGTTTTTTCCATGTTATAGCGCCACCAAGTGGCCAATCGTCGCGATTTTTTTATCGTGACCAAAAACTGAGCCCATAAACATGTGTACCAAGTTTGGTGAAGATATCTCATTTCTTGCTGGAGTTATAGCCTCTTTAGTAAAATAGGCTCCGCCTTAAATGTACATTTCCACGCCCCTTTTCGTTCATGAGTCAAAATTTCAACTTTTTTTTGATAATTATTGATACTCAGTCTAGAGAGAACATTTTGGCACTGGTTTGGTTCTGATATGTCAAAAAACCAGGGACTAGTTCGCAAAAGTAGGTTTTTGACAAAATTCAAAATGGCGGAAAAATTTGCATACCGGAAATGAAATCGGAGATATACGTTTTGTTCGCCAAGGTCTCAGCTTTCCAATGATATAAGACACTTGACCCTTAGGATGAACGGTTTAGGAGTTATGAGCCATTTCGCGTTTTTGGTTGCTGTAGCGCCACCTATTGGCCAATCTGGCTCATAATTTGATAACCTCTCCTCGATTTTTGGACTACCTATTGACAAAGTTTGAAGTCTCTAGCATTTACGGTTTGGTCTGCACGATGAGTTTTACGGCAGAATAATAATAATAATAATAATAATTAAAGCTGCGAGCAGCATTTAGCGGGGTTCAAGCCATTTAAGGTCTTTAAGCATTTGACACCTTTTGCATGAAAGGTTTTTAAGCACTGAATGAATTTGAGAGATATCAGGTGAAATGAAATGATTAACTGACAAAATATGATTATAAATATTATAGTAGTGACTTTATAAAGTCTAAATATGAATTATAGAACAATATTAATCAATTGTATGACAAAATTACTATTTTACTTAGCTAACATGATAAACATGTTGCTAGGTGGTTGCTAGGTTGTTCTTGATGGTTGTTATGGTGTTGCTAGGCAGTTGTTAGCTGTCACAGATGGTTACTATAATGTTTATAGAGTTCTTACTATGTTATTTGCCTGATTTAACACTTAGCTAATCACTGCTAGCATGTGTAGCATGTTGGAAGTGTTGTTTGCTAGCATGACAAACAGACAGACAGACACACACACACACACCACCTATTTTTGTGAAGTTTTGAGTTTTCGTTCAGGATTAATAGGCTTTTGAGCATGTTTTACCACACCTATTCTCTAAATGATCCTGTTATAGCTACCCAAAGTGTAAAGTTCAACATGTTTTTGATAACTATTGATCAGGAGAGTCCAGAGAATCATACTGCTGTGGTTTGGTTCCGATCAGGCAAGAAAAACCAAGGACTAGTTTGCAAAACGAGGTTTTTAACATAATTGTGAATATTTAAATAAAGATTTGATTGACAGTATTGGTTATAGAGGCAAAGTTGTTCACTATGAGAAGATCTATCATAATATATGCATATTATGTGGCTGTTTTAACCCCACCTGATTACAGAGATGGAAAATACCATTTACAGCCAATACAGGCAATTCACCATAGGAATACATGGTTTTCAAAGCTTTTTAACACTTATAGCGCCCCCTATACTCCGATCTCCATACAACTTTGCATGTGTCTTCAACATGTTATGCCACATATACCCAATAATTTCCGTGAAGTTTTGAGTTTTCCCTTAGGATTTATAGGCTTTTGAGTGTATTTTGCCACGCCTCTTTTCTAAATGGCCCTGTTATAGCCATCCAAATGCAAAAGTTCAACTTTTTTTCAATAATTATTGACCTAGAGAGTCTATAGAATTGTCCTAGACTGGTTTGGTTCCAATTGGGTAAAAAACCAGGGACTAGTTTGCAAAAGTAGGTTTTTAACATAATTACGAAAATTTAATTAATGATTTGATTGACAGCAATGGTTCCAGAGGCAAAGTTGTTCAACATGAGGAGATCTATCATATGATATGTATATTTCATGGATATGTGCAACACCACGTGATTTCAGAGCCATAAAACTCGTTAGCGCCAACTAGTGGCCGATTTCTTTCAAAATTCTTACAAACCTCTAGGACCATGAGTCAAACATGCCCACTGAGTTTCGTTCTGATCAACCTCCATTAACCTTGTCTAATAGGTGCTCAAAATTCATTGGTCTATGACGGCCATGTTTTTTGAGATACACCAATGTCCTCATACACATACATGGTAGATTGGGCCAAGACACGGCATACCAATTTTCAGGTCAATCGGACTAGCGGTCGCGTGGTTATAGCTAATTTCATGTTTTTTCCACATTATAGCGCCATTAAGTGGTCAATCTTTACACTTTTTTTATCCTGACCTCAGAATGAGCCCATACACATGCATACCAAGTTTGGTGAAGATATCTCATTTCCTTTTTGAGTTATAGCCTCTTTAGTAAAATAGGCTCCGTCTTAAATGTACATTTCCACGCCCCTTTTCGTCCATGAGTCAAAATTTCAACTTTTTTTTGATAATTATTGATATTCAGACTAGAGAGAACATTTTCGCACTGGTTTGGTTCCGATATGTCAAAAAACCAGGGACTAGTTCGCAAAAGTAGGTTTTTGACAAAATTCAAAATGGCGGAAAAATTTGCATACCGGAAATGAAATCGGAGATATACGTTTTGTTCGCCAAGGTCTCAGCTTTCCAATGATATAAGACACTTGACCCTTAGGACGAACGATTTGAGAGTTATGAGCCATTTCGCGTTTTTGGTTGCTATAGCGCCACCTATAGGCCAATCTGGCTCATAATTTGATAACCTCTCCTCGATTTTTGGACTACCTATTGGCCAAGTTTCAAGTCTCTAGCCCTTACGGTTTGGTCTGCACGATGAGTTTTACGGCAGAATAATAATAATAATAAAAATCAGTACAATTAAAGCTGCGAGCAGCATTTAGCGGGGTTCAAGCCATTTAAGGTCTTTAAGCTTTTGACACCTTTTGCATGAAAGGCTTTTAAGCACTGAATGAATTTGAGAGATATCAGGTGAAATGAAGTGATAAACTGACAAAATGTGATTTTAAATATTATAGTAGTGACTTTATAAAGTCTAAATATGAATTGATCAGGAGAGTGCAGAGAATCATACTGCTGTGGTTTGGTTCCGATCAGGCAAAAAACCTAGGACTAGTTTGCAAAACGAGGTTTTTAAAATAATTGTGAATATTTAAATAAAGATTTGATTGACAGTATTGGTTATAGAGGCAAAGTTGTTCAGTATGAGAAGATCTATCATAATATATGCATATTATGTGGCTGTTTTAACCCCACCTGATTACAGAGATTCACCATAGGGAATACATGGTTTTCAAAGCTTTTTAACACTTATAGCGCCCCCTATACTCCGATCTCCATAAAACTTTGCATGTGTCTTCAACATGTTATGCCACATATACCCAACAATTTTCGTGAAGTTTTGAGTTTCCCCTTAGGATTTATAGGCTTTTGAGTGTATTTTGCCACGCCTCTTTTCTAAATGGCCCTGTTATAGCCATCCAAATGCAACAATTCAACTTTTTTTTGATAATTATTGACCTACAGAGTCCAGAGAATTGTCCTAGACTGGTTTGGTTCTGATTGGGCAAAAAACCAGGGACTAGTTCGCGAAAGTAGGTTTTTAACATAATTGCAAATGTTTATTTAACGATTTGATTGACAGCAATAGTTCTAGAGGCAAAGTTGTTCAACATGAGGAGATCTATCATATGATATGCATATTTTGCCGATGTGTGCAACACCACGTGATTGCAGAGCCATAAAACTCGTTAGCGCCAACTAGTGGCCGATTTCTTTCAAAATTCTTACAGACCTCTAGGACCATGAGTTAAACATGCCCACTGAGTTTCGTTCCGATCGACCTCCGTTAACCCTGTCTAATAGGTGCTCAAATTTCATTGGCCGATGGCGGCCATGTTTTTTGAGATACGCCAATGTTCTCATAGACTGACATGGGGCCTTGGGCC
This sequence comes from Pseudorasbora parva, assembly GCF_024679245.1. Taxonomy (NCBI): domain Eukaryota; kingdom Metazoa; phylum Chordata; class Actinopteri; order Cypriniformes; family Gobionidae; genus Pseudorasbora; species Pseudorasbora parva. The sequence goes on from NC_090179.1 coordinate 45,867,350, forward strand.
AAGACACTGCATACCAATTTTCCAGTCAATCGGACTAGCGGTCGCGTGGTAATAGCCCTTTTTGTGTTTTTTCCATGTTATAGCGCCACCAAGTGGCCAATCGTCGCGGTTTTTTTATCGTGACCAAAGACTGAGCCCATACACATGTTTACCAAGTTTGGTGAAGATATCTCATTTCTTGCTGGAGTTATAGCCTCTTTAGTAAAATAGGCTCCGCCTTAAATGTACATTTCCACGCCCCTTTTCGTTCATGAGTCAAAATTTCAACTTTTTTTTGATAATTATTGATATTCAGACTAGAGAGAACATTTTGGCACTGGTTTGGTTCTGATATGTCAAAAAACCAGGGACTAGTTCGCAAAAGTAGGGTTTTGACAAAATTCAAAATAGGACCCTTAGGATGAACGGTTTAGGAGTTATGAGCCATTTCGCGTTTTTGGTTGCTGTAGCGCCACCTATTGGCCAATCTGGCTCATAATTTGATAACCTCTCCTCGATTTTTGGACTACCTATTGACAAAGTTTGAAGTCTCTAGCATTTACGGTTTGGTCTGCACGATGAGTTTTACGGCAGAATAATAATAATAATAATAATAATAAAAATCAGTACAATTACAATAGGGTTTCAGCACTTCGTGCTTGAACCCCTAATAATAAAAATCAGCACAAATACAATAGGTGTTCAGCACTTCGTGCTTGAACCCCTAATAATAATAAAAATCAATACAATTACAATAGGGTTTCAGCACTTCGTGCTTGAACCCCTAATAATAATAAAAATCAGCACAAATACAATAGGTGTTCAGCACTTCGTGCTTGAACCCCTAATAATAATTAATATCAGAGGTGAATAATGTTCAGGCCACAAACTCTACGGTGTGAAATGAGCTGATAACATTAGGCCTGTCGCAATAGTCAATAAATCAATAAATAAGATTCAAACCATAGACAGTAAAAGAAATGGATAAGATACAAGGTAATGGAGCCTTTTATGCATTGTCGTGTTTCTTTAGAAATAAACAATGGACAAATGGAGTCTAAACGTCTCAGGTGTAAAGTTATTCACTGTCAAAGTGACTCAAAAATGAATGGGAGTCAATGGGATGCTAACAGCAGGTGATGGCTTGGTTAGCAATGGCCGCCCCTAGGGGTGGAACGCTTTCCGAGCGCTAGATTACCCCCTTGAAACAAACCCGACCACCACTGATCCGACAAAACCCAAACAAACGCGTGAAATGGCCAATACAACACATCTGCTGTTAAACCTCTGAAGAGTGAAAGAAACCCTTCATTAAAGATTTCATATCAAACAAACAATCCCTCAAAATGTCCTCCGGAGATTCATATTAATGTGAGGAAGTCACACACATGAACACTCACCTCGATCAAACTTTTACAAGATACAGCTTCTCCAATCCTCCAGCTTTAACATCAGAAAGATACACGGACATTCCTGATTAAACTTCGAGAAACCTTTCTATTAAACACTTTAAAGCTGTGTTTTCCTGCTTAAAATGGCGACAAGAGAACTTACTTTCGCTTTAGATTTGTGACGAGAGAGAAGCAAACAGACATGCGCGTTCACGAGAACCCCACTGCGCATGCGTGAACGCGCAGTCCCGCATTCTCACGCTGGCTTCACACTGCACGCGCAAGCAGGGCGTAGGCAGCAGGTGTGTTCGACATCGGCTGCGGCTGGATGCATGCGATCGGCGAGAGTAGCCGAGTACAGGCGGGGAGGGGCTGCAAACGGAGACGTGAAGTCGGACACTTTCTGCTTCTCGTGGTGACGCTTGCACTGCGTTTGCAAACTTTATCACAGCTGAAGTTAAATAAATGCAGCATTTCTCAAATACACAGATGTTTCAAATTATATTTTCATCCAATACTTTATGTACTGTTTAATAAAGCGTCTATTTGGACAAGATTAAAGTTCAACATATAAGTGTTGTCAACGGTTTTTATCAGTTTTAGTTTGATAAACATGACAATATAACGTCGCGACTACATGAAAAGAGGTTTTACTGTTATAAATAAATGATTTGTGAGCATTAGTGTAACATGAGGTTTTAGAATAAACACAAAACACACGTGGTCGCTGTCATGCGGTGAATCCGGCCAATCGTGGATCAGCTGTGTCGTCATCAGAGCTCGAGCAGCCTCCAGCAGTCCCCCTTGAGAATCTGCACCGGCTGCATCAGCCGGCTGCTCTCGATTCGCTCTCGCGGTACTTTGTTGACATACGTCACAGTCACGTGCTGTCGGCGCTGTCTCAAGTCGGACAACATTTCTAACCGGCATGCACTGCTTCAAGTCAGCCGCCGATCGGTCTGCGCATCGCTGGGTGAAGTCGAACAAGCCTTCTCTCTGGCATGCCAGCTGCCAATGGCAATAGTAGTACGCACGTGCGTAAAACACAGTTAATAACATTTGCTTGATCACTATATTAGCTGTTTATTAGAACTCATTAAGCACATATGCCTTATTATGAGTGACCATATCTTAACCTATAGCTGAACAGTAATTCGAGGTTTGAGGCATAAGTCAAAAGTTATTAGTGAGAGTTAGACCCAAAAAGTGATACACATACACACATATATAGGCCTACATTATAAATAAATAAATAAATATAAAATGTTATATATATATATATTTTTTTTTCTTTCTTTTTTTCCCTTTGTTGCACTTTGAGATTCTTCGGAATGAAAAGTGCATTATAAATAAAATCTATTATATATATATAGGCCTACTACCATTCAAAAGTTTGGGGTCAGTAAGATTTTTTAATGTTTTAAAAGAAGTATCTTCTGCTCAACAAGCCTGTATTTATTTAATTAAAAATACAAACAAATATAGTAATAGTGAAATATTATTCCAATTTAAAACAGCTGTTTTGTATGTAAATACACAGTAAAGTGTAATTTGTTCCTGTGATCAAAGCTGAATTTATCATCATTACTTCAGTCTTCAGTGTCACATGATCCTTCAGAAATAAGTCTAATCAAGTTAGTGTTTTTATGTATTTTTAAATTTATTCCAGATTAATAACAAAAGGCAGAAAAAATACAAACACAAACAATATGTACTGTTCTTTTTAACTTAACCAGCGGGTGTCGCTGTTGGATAAAGTTGTACTTTATGAAAACTATTGTGACTTACATGTTTCAATGAAAGTGTCTAATGATTATTTTAACTCTAGAACTGTGCTAAATACATTAGTATAATTCTAGAGTTAAAATAACCATATATATATTCCGTTCAAAAGTTTGGGGTCAGTAAGATTGTTTAATGTTTTAAAAGAAGTATCTTCCACTCACCAAGCCTGCATTTATTTGCTTAAATATATATTAGCATAATAATAATCATTACACACTGTTTTTGAAACATTTAAGTTTTTATTGATTTTTTATGTATTATCCTTGACTGATTAAAAAAAAAAAAAAAAAAAAAAAAAATCTCATCCTGAGGGGTTACTTATTTTTCCTCAAATCTGGCGAAGATTCTGTACTTCATTTTATCAACCATTTCTGTCCAGAACACCTCATAATCTTCTTTTTTCTCAAAAACAAAAGTGAACAGTTCAGCTGGAGAACATTCGTCGTATTCTACGGAAGCTTATTGCATTCACTTGAGAAAAAAAAATCTACTCTGTTTTTCTGAATTAATGACTTAATTATCTCAGAATTATGAGATAATTTTTCATGAATATTTTTTTTGTTCTGTTTTTCTGAATTAATGACTTAATTATCTCAGAATTATGAGATAATTTTTCATGAATAATTTTTTTTTTGCTCTGTTTTTCTGAATTAATGAGATCCCTCAAAATCCAGCCAAGAGCTCTATTTTAGCTGGATTGCATGGAAGTAAACATGTCCCGCCTTTCAAATTTGTGCAGACAGCCGATCTCATGAAAATTCGTATAAATAGTAGTATAAATAAGTGTGCAATCTTGTGGAATGTATACGCTAAAATGAATTTTGGTGTGCATATGGTACACAGTTTTTCACGTGCTTATACGCACTTTATGGCATATTATACGTACGAACCCCCCATCCCACCATCCCCAACCTACTCAAGAGCATGTCATATGCATGCACGCGAAAGACTGTGTAGCACGTGCATTATCTCAGTAAACATTCTACACAATATACATTCCAAACGATATACATTAGACACGATTTCACACTCGTACTATTGATACGCATTACTATGTGATCGTGTTAAGATGATGCATCTGAAATGCATTCAGGCTGGCTACGTGGTGACACAAGAGACAATCAGGCAATTGTTGAAAATACTGGATCCCCATGGAGTGCAATAGCGAAGTCAAGCAGATCAGAATGTTCTTTTCTGCTGTCATGAGCTGTCTGCACAAAGTTGATGCACTAAAAACAATACAATTTTTATTACTTAAAGACAATGTCTCAAACCCAAAGTAAAATAAATCCGGATTAAATTTGAAAAGCGGGACATGTTTACTTCCATGCAATCCAGCTAAAATAGAGCTCTTGGCTGGATTTTGAGGGATCTCATTAATTCAGAAAAACAGAGCAAAAAAAAAAATTATTCATGAAAAATTCTCTCATAATTCTGAGATAATTAAGTCATTAATTCAGAAAAACAGAGTAGATTTTTTTTTTCTCAAGTGAATGCAATAAGCTTTCGTAGTATTCACCGATCCAGCTTTCCAATTTGCATTTGGATTCAATTTGTTCCTCCCTTTCCATTGAAAGGACAGTAGGAAACTGTATTTTCCCATCCCAGTTTCTCTTGCTACACCACTCAGCTGCAGTCCTGCCGTTTCTGATAAGAAGGTTTTCCTGGAATAACAAATATGGTCAAAGTATTTGATGTATAATGATGTTAATGCTTCAAACATAAAGCTGTTACACTATTTTTTTAGGAAATATGTGATCTTTTGTTTATAATTAATGCTGTATATTAGTTCTTGTGTCATTTGAGACCTTAATGTCAAATCAAATTCCTTCAGAATTAAATAACTGTTATGTGTCATTTATCAGGAATCCCAGAGATATTTGCCCAATATTTTATACTACCAAAATATAACTTAATTCATGTACCATGTTTATACTATTCTCCATTTTGATTATTTTTTAATGACACATGAAAATGATGTAAAATAATCAGCAAAAACATACAAATCTGAGTCCCAAGGATCATTATTTAAGATAAATTCATTTTTGATGTTTGTGTGTTGGTTATAGGCTTCCCCCATGTAAGTGTTCCCATTGAAAAAAGCAAGTGTGCTTGAAAGAGCAACAGCTTTGCAAAACTATGTACCTGCTGTGTCATGTCTCTTTGGATCAAATACATACATTTGTTTAACACATCACATTAAGTTTTCTGAGGTTAATCTTTTAGAGGTGGGAGGTAATTAATACAAATAATAATTTGTTACATTTATATAGCGCTTTTCTGGGTACTCAAAGCACTTTACATACAGAAGGGGGAATCTCCTCAACCACTACCAATAATGTCTTGTCTTACCTCGTCAGTGCTTTCTGTGTCATCGCCTGTTCTGATCTCTGCAACACTGAGGAAAAAAGAATCGGTACTAAAAGTACAACAGCAACAGCTTAAAATGGAAATCAACTAAGTGTTGTCAACTTAGTGATGTTATACAGAGAGTAAGTATGAAGATATGCTGTACCTTTTCTTATCTTCGAAAGATGTGTACTTCAGAAGTACAGATTCAGCCATATATCGGCACATGTTAGCATTGGTTTGCAACCAATAAATCAGAACCTAAAAAATGTACAGTATTCATATTAATGTGAGTAAATTACAACTTTAACCACATTTAAGCTTTCAGTTAAATCTTTTTTAAAATCTAAAAGTTTCTTCTAATACAGAAATACTGAAGTTTCGAAACCAATAAATACAGTGTGACGTCATGCTTCCATTTTTATTGTACTTGGTATACAATCTCTGATTGCTGTTCTCCAAATTATATTGACACCCGTAGATTTAGAGTTCTCAAAGCCCTCACTCGCATTTATATAGCGCTTTCATATGTACTACTGTACACCCTAAGCGCTTTACACTCATGTCAGGGGTCTCTCCTCAACCACCTCCGGTGTGCAGCATCCACTTGGATGATGCGACGGCAGCCACAGTACAACGGCGCCAGTGAGCTCACCGCACACCAGCGAAAGGTGGTGTACCTATACATTTTTTGTTTTGTTTTGTTTTTTCCCTGTAAATTAAATTCCTATTCTAATAGTTCATTTAATACACATCCTCTATAGCTCACCTCAGGCAAAATCACTTCTGATAGAAACATCTGCTTCTCAGCCGCAGTTCCAGGCACAGCTATGATTCGTTCCAGTCGCTGGATTATGTCTTCTGTCTAAGGTAATATGCAAAGAAGAAACATGGAAAAATAGTTTTATACCATGTAGATACAACATCATTACAATGCTATGTGCCGTGTTTTTTCACCCACCCCTCTAGAGACATGGAAAAAAAATGTTTTTTTGCCACTGTCATCAAGTGTTTGCTATTGAGGGAATGTTGGGTCTCTGCAGGTAATTGTAAAGTTGTAACACCTATCCTTTTTATTTTAGTTTAAGTATTACATGTACTGAGGGACCACACAGAATAATTTTGCTCATGAGTCAGATGTATTAAGTATAATGGCATAAATACAGAGATTTAACATGATACACATCCCAATTGGTAAAGAGAGAACAACAAACAGTCCAGTACCCCAACCCACAGTCTTTCTTTTAGGACCAGTTAGGACCATAAGCTTTACTCAGTCTTTGTGCAATTTATAATTTTGAGAAGATATTACTTCAAAGGTCAGGATGATTCCACCACTAAGTTCATCTGGAAGAGAAGGCCTCAATGTCTGAAACTTAGCTTTGGTCTACCGCCAGGTAACAGTCAAACAGTAGTTGAAATCAATTCTCTCCATTCCATCTTCTCAGTTGTATAATCCCCCAAGTACTCCATAACTGCCCAGAACACAAACCCTAGATGAGCTTAGAACTATAAAGTTCCTCAACCAGGGCAAAAGCCATGAGGTAAGCATCTCTGTGAAGGTAGAGGATCAACTTCCTACTCTTTTCTCCTTCTCCTATCCCTTAAATAGGTAGGCCCTAGCATGTTTCCAACCAGAGCGCCCCCTAATGCTCAGGCGAATATTAGCACTGCTTTACTGAGAAGCTATTAGTAACAGAAAAACTGTTACAAAGTGCCCTTACATGCATGTATGCAGAGCGCCAGAGTGTGTGTGTGTATATATATATATATACAGTGTGTGTGTGTGTGTGTGTGTGTGTGTGTCGTGAACAACAGTCAAGATGGGGACCAAACCATTCTATATTCCATTCTACATTCAGTTCAACAGCATTGAATTATCCATTCTGTGTTCACTTCATTTATGCGTTTATTTGTTTTAATTTAATATTCTCCTTTGATTAATATTTTACTATCTTTTAGAAGTCCATATTCATTATTTCATTATTGATCATTGTGGTATTTCCTCTTGCATGTCTATTGTTAACAAATTTCATTGATTTTATTACAACTGTGTTGTACCTTGCAACCTTGTGTTAATGAAGACTCTACTAGTTGACCAGACTTACAAACCCTTCAGATAAATCAGCTGACCGAGTCCCTCCATTTTATATTAATTCTGAATTATTGAACAGCTCTTAAATTGTTAAGATAGTATTCTTGACTGGTGCCCCGCATTACAAAAGGAGGAAGGGGCCATCTAAAACACTCATAAATGAAACGTGATCAAAAATCATTATGTCACTGGTGAATCGAGTTAAAATCACTATATATATATATATATATATATATATATGTAAAATACTATATTAAAAAACTCCGGTCCACATACCTTTGTGTCATTAAATAAAGCATGATGGTCACAGTAATATCTGTGAAGGGGTGGATCAAATCCTCTGTGTTTCCACAGGTACATTCGATTGGAAAGAATATTCCCACTCTGCAGTTTTTTTTCCAAGTCCTGTAATATTAAATGTATATGTAGATGCATAGTATGGTTTTAACCAGTCATAAAATGTCATAAAATGTATAGTCTATTACCTTTATTACTTCATCTGTGAGAATGTCTTCTACTTTGACAGACTCCAGGATATTGTTTCTGTTTTTGACAAAAACACTGCCTAAATTACTAAATCTGTAATTGACACATTAAATGGCATCCCTAGTTTTATAAAACACAACTATAAAAATATATATATTGTATAAAGTCATTCCTACACATCTGAGTTAAGGTTGCATCCATCCTTTGACGTCCAGTCTCCCTCTACACCAGCACACTGAAAATGCAGCCAGTTTTTGCATGATGTGCACTGCACCCACTGGTGGCTCCTTATGTGGTCATGGAAAACCCTATTTAAAAACACAAGTAGGACTTCACCAATCTTACACATTTCCTTTTGAAATAATTTGTCTATTTCTGAAGTTCTTTATGTATTTTCACATTTATCCAACTGTCCACATTTATCCATTTATCCACATTTGTCCATCTGTCATTTGATAAATTTCATATGTTGGTTCTGTTGTACATACTTGGTTGTCCCCGTAGCTCGCTGGAACAAGCATGACTTTGTTTTCCATGCCAGGCAATGAATGCTGGAGTCCGTCTTTTTGGCCTCAGCTTCCTGTAGTCTACTTTCATTTTTTTCAATTTGTAGAATTTCTTCTGCGGTACGTGGGAAGTCCTGTGTAAGAAGTAAATTTGCTGTAACACTATTTCTGTAATTACCAGTGCAAAGTTTAACAAAAAGAGATCAGTCTTACCTCAGCTTTCACATTTCTCAGCATTTGGGTGGCATGGTGCAGACGGAGAGTTCTGCACTGGTTTAGAGTCAAAACCTCTGTTGTGACCTCATGATTTAGCACTTCATTTTCAGCTGCCTATTAGGAAACAAAGTAATAGACTTTGATGAACCCACTGACTAAACTTGCACTAAAGAGGAAGCGAAGCAGCTCAAAACAAACTCACAGAGCAGATGAAAATGCCACAGTTAGTCAGCAGAGTCCTGCTGCTTCCACTGTGGAGGATATGTGACAGTCCAACCATTAAGGCCAGCAGATAGTCTAAAGACATTTCTACAAGGGAATAAGGTAGCAGGATAATATTGTCATATTGTCACAATACTTAAATACAACTGATAACTCTTGTATTATGTGACTCTCTTACCTGAGGAGGTCCATGTCACTTTCACTGATTGCTGTGTAAAGCATTAGTGAATCATAGATTCGAATCTGTTTGACTTTGAAGTCGAATACCTACATGGAAATAGACTGGGTTAGCCCAGCATGATCTGCCAGCGATTTGATTTTGCAGACTCCCCAGACCAATGTACAATTTTAAATTAAGCTTGGTCTGGTGATAGCCAGACAAACAAGGAAATACATCTGTCATCAATGCTTTACAAAACATTCAATTATTTTTAGCTGACATAATGTTTCACATGCAAGACATGGTAAATCTGTGGCTTTTGCTGTTTCTGCATAATTTATTGCAGACTGCTTAACAAATCCACTACTAACAAAAATGTTAGGTCAGACACCTGTTTGACCTGCGTACAAGCCAACTACCAAAATAAAAATGTACATAATGGGAGCTCACCCAAAGAATGTAGTGACTCCCTGTTTCAGGCGAGGAATGACCCACAATTCTTGGGAGGAATATCTTCTCTGAAACCTACAACACAAGGACAATTCTAAACTGTGTTCGATTTTAACGAAAAATAAACAAAGGGACTTACAGGGATGCGCTTCACATCTTGGTCACAGACTCCTCTAGTACTAGTCCATTGCCGGTGCCACAATATAAAATCAAATGTAGCCAGAGAACCACACTGAAACCAAAAAACTATTATTAATTCAGTACATCTCAGTGAGAAAATCCTAGAGAGAGGCAATTCAAGTATATTACCATATTGTCTTGTGCAAGTTGTGTCACTCGATAGTTCACTGCCTGCAATACAAAACAGTTCATTCTTGGTAATATAACTTTGAATATAGAGTGATAAAAACAAATACACATTTCTGCTTTACAAACATTGCAGTCACACATAAAAAAAAAAAAACTTTTTTATTTATCTACACTTACATCATCAGTCAACCATGGCATGTTCAAAGAAGACAGTCCCAACAACTCAGGGGGGCAAAAACTCTGGATGTCCTTTATTGCTACTGGAAATCGTCTCGAGGCATGAGCCAATGCCTGACGTTCATCCCGAAATCCAGTGAATAAGACCTTGAGTTTCCTCTTAATACCCAAAGAATGTAGCATAATAGTTACTATCAAAACATTAAATTGATAAAATGATATAAGGCACAAAATACCACAAGTCTAGATAAAATACTATATACTAATAAAATACTAAATACTAATAAAGTACCATGTCATCATCACTGACAGCATATGATCGTGCTACAAATGAAGATGTCATGGTGTTGTCTGGCTGAATGTTAAGACCAACACCCGAATGCTGGATATTTTTCCTTCCCTCTGAAAAATAGAAAATAACCAAATTTATATTCAAAATATGTTTTGGTAAAACATATCCAAATGGAGCGCACTAAAAAATTACATACAGCTGTAGCTTATCACAATTTCTACATTCTTATACTATTGTGCAGTATCATATATCAAACCAAGCCTACCAGAGGAGTGCAGTCCAAGCATCCCATGCAGGCCGATAGACAATTGCGCATTGCATAATCCCTCAATTTCAGCCTTAAATGTCTTGTTTATGTTTTCATTATGCAGGTCAACAAGCACCCTAACAGTTTGTTTCAAGTGTGCTTCATTCATCTGACACAATGAGTACCTCACTGCTGAAATCTCCCTATTAAATTGCTCTGCAACTGCTGAGTTAATTTCTCTTCTTAGGTTGGGGCAAATGTTAAGGCTTCTCAACTTATCTTCCTGACGTTTTTGATTTTTTTGATGAAACCTATCATACAGGGAGTACCTTTCACATGTCCCTGTGACTGGATGTCTTGCAGACATTCGTTCACTATCTGGAATTTCCTCCAGAAGAGATGGTGACCTCAAGTTCTTCACCCATTCCAAATCAACCTCTAATTCCTTGTTAGCCACCAGTTTTATATTATCTGACGATGCTGCGCAGAGTCTTCCGTCATGTGGTTGGAAATAAAGCTGTTTCGTGCGGTTGTTCGTATGGCGAGCAACTTGTCCAGCTACATCAGAGATGAAGCATGTTGGGAAGTACTTAAAACTCAGAAGGCCATCCGCATGGTCCCTCGCTGACTCCGTCCAGAAGAGGAAGTTAATACAGTACACAACTCCATGTGCACATGAAAAATGAAGGACACCACCTAAAGAATATTACAAAAGTTAACAGCAGAAAAAATATAATAAAAATAATGCAAGCAATTTCTCACCTCCAGTTTTCTGTAACTTCACAAAAAGTTTTGGGTAAATGTCCTTAAAATTCAATAGTTCCTGGAGCCGGTTTAGCATGTCAGAAATTGACCCCTCTGAGGACACCCCCAAGGCATGACAAGCATCCTGGAGTTCCTTTTTTTGAGGCTGTAAATTGAAATACATTTTTGCAGTTTACATTTAAAACATGTGAAGGCCATATGTATACATTACATGTACATCACATACACAATAAATTAAACCAAATAGTACCAATAACCTAAAAACCTAAAGAATGATGCGTATATACACATTGATTGTATAATGAGAAAGTAGTAATATTTGCAAAATGTATACCTTCTTTGTATGTAGTATTATGAGATGTAGTATTATGTCCTCATTTATTTTTTGGGGGTGGTGCTTGATGTCATCTTTTTTCTTTTACATTGCCTTTTTGGCCTCAGTTTTGGGGAGAACATTTCCAACTCTGGTGTGCTCTCCCATCCATGGCGCCAAAGTGGAATGCCTTACAGATGTGGAGAAAGGGTTTGCCACTGTGGTTCCTATTAGTTAGAAACACAGCATAGTAAATGCATTTTTTCAAACATTTTGATTGTGTTGCTTTCCTTTGCCTAAAAATGTAATGTTCATCCTAAAGTTTTCTACATTTATGATCATATTGATCAAAGTCAATCCAAACCTGATATAAGTCCTTCAGCAATTTGTGATTTGTTCAGATCAGACCATGACTTTACAATGTCCACTTGCAAGTCTTTCTCAGATAGGGTATCTGGATCTGGCCTTTTAAAGGTCCCAACTGGAAATTAAGTTATATATTTATAAAGGCATGACAAGCACACTCACTTTTACAGATAAGCAGAGAATAATTGCTACCAACATATATGTATTCCAAAACATAATAATAATAATAAAAAAACTCTTAGGTAGGTTATTAAATAACTTCTTCCTTGACCACTGAACATTCTTGATCCAACCATGAATATGTTTAGTATTGTCACCTAAAGAATTTATTATGAGTAATTGTCACTTTACAAATGCTGAATTTCAGACACCAGAAATAATCTTACGTGGGACATCAAAGGCTAGTTTCCAGTTAGCATCTGCTATTACCACAGCTGGGTGGTATCCACACTGGAAGCAAAAGAAGTCAAACTGAAATTTTGTCAGTGCTAAGAAGTGGTGGAATGCTTTTCGCAGTGTTTGGTGGTGGTAGCGGTTGTCATTAAAAAATGACAAAGTGTCCAGCATTCGTCCACTGGTTGTCTTGTTCTAAAATTAAAAATACAGTTAAAATTATATAATTTATCTTTAAATTCATACCATTTATTTATGTACAAACATGGATCTGAGCATACTTTATTCCAGATGTTTTACACAAAAGCATTTATGATTATGAATGACTTACTGCCAAACCAGACAACAGAAGCTCACACAGTGGAATTGTTATGAGGACCCGGTTATTGAAGTTGTGGAATCCAGATGAATATTCCTGGAATCTTACAATGTTAGCACAGGTTGGACACCGTTTCACAGCAACAGAAATACCTACAGATTGAAAAGCAGTATTTTTTTGTTACCTGAATCTTCATAGAACTAATTTAAACAATATTCTTTTTCTTCACTGGAAATGCTTTAATTAAAAACAGATATGACTGTGATATTGT
>NC_090179.1:45885440-45940440 GCF_024679245.1 Pseudorasbora parva
AGTCATTCGTATGAATTCATACTAATTTGTCAAATCGTAAATTACGCACGATTTAGCAAAAACGTATGAATTCGTAAGAGTAAGGTCATATGAATTGATCATCCACTAAGTAAAATACATAATTGCCGTGAGATCTGGTTACAATGACAAGCTGCCCCACCCAATCAGGTGCTTGTCCCATTCCGGCCCCCAGTAGTAGGCTATGCCATGATGAAACCTGATAAACTCTTAATGCCCCATTTTGTGTGGGAAAAAAAGGATTAAAAAATAAAAATAAATAAATAAAATTATTTTTCAAGTACAGAAGGCTACATCTTTGCGATAAGTGGTCTCATAAAATCATTAGGCCAAGTATTTAAATAAAAATTGAGAAAGGTGGACATTGTGTTATAACGTGTTTCATTTCTTTGTTCTGCACTGCTGACTGTAGCCTATTATCATTATTACAGATTTTTTATTTAACAGACAACAATTTGCCATCTCAGTGTTTCTGGATGTGGGGGATGGGGTGGGGTTTGTGTCTGTTAATCCATCCATACTGGATGTGAGAGAGAGTTAATAATATAGTAGAGAGAGAAAGAGAGAGGTTTAGACACTTTATTTTTCTTTTCTTTTTTACATTCCTAGTTCAAGCTTAATATCCCCCAAAACTATATTTTATATAATAGATATAAATATAGTATATATTTATATATACTATATATATATAATAGATTTTATTTATAATGCACTTTTCATTCCGAAGAATCTCAAAGTGCAACAAAGGGAAAAGAAAGAAAGAAAGAAAGAAAGAAATATATATATATAACATTTTATGTTTATTTATTTATAATGTAGGCCTATATATGTGTGTATGTGTATCACTTTTTGGGTCTAACTCTCACTAATAACTTTTGACTTTTGCCTCAAACCTCGAATTACTGTTCAGCTATAGGTTAAGATATGGTCACTCATAAGGCATATGTGCTTAATGAGTTCTAATAAACAGCTAATATAGTGATCAAGCAAATGTTATTAACTGTGTTTTACGCACGTGCGTAGGCTACTACTATTGCCATTGGCAGCTGGCATCTGCCAGAGGAAGCGTGTGTAAAGCAGTAGCAGCGCGCGCACTTTTTGCTTTCACTCAGGCAGCGTTTGTCGCGCGCAGTTGTGTACAGAGTACTCTATAATGGATAAGTTTGCATTTCTCTTTAATGTATTTGAAATGGAAATAAAGCAAAGATTCAGATTTATCATGAAGCATTTATCATTATTTTTAAAAAATCGTTTCACTTGTTTCTGATGTTTTTTTTTATTTCGTTTAGTGCGAGTTTTTGATAGAAGAAAGGCCATCGCACTATATGTTCATGAAAAGCACACTGCTAAAAAGAGAAACTTCAGGAAATCGTCTTGAAATATTGGATAGGCATCAAATTTACATGCATTACCCATCATAAACCTCTTAAAGATAATTCATAAATGACTGTAATAACTAAGAGGAAACTTCTTAATGATTTATCGAATAATTATTAACTAAATGAGCAAATTATCTAACGTTTTTAAAAAAAAGACAAAATAACTCACATCATAGTCTATCTACATGTCTATACTGTATGTGAGCTATATTAATGTGTGTATATTCTATTTACCTATCCATATTTAGTTGTTCGTTCGTGAGACAACGAAAGATTGTCAAAAAACACTTTAAAATGACTTACCATCAGCACCAAGAGCCGCTCACGCTCACCAACTTCCTCCCATGCTTTTCGATTCACTTGCAAGTCTTTATAAAGCAAACTGTGTGGATCACAGAGAACTGTGCTTCTCAACCTCCACGAGGAGACGAGTGTCATCCATTGCTGTCTTTCCAGGACAGGTGCACTCTGAAAAACACTGCCTGTGACACCACCTGCTTTTTGTTTATCGTTTCTGTTATGCCAGCATATAGTTATAATATATACATAATTTAATTCATATTTAATTTAAGCTAAACTGGCATACATTATTTAAAATTAGTTTTGTAGTTCAGGCAAAAACTTATGGCAGTGACTTCGGTTTTTGTGTAGAACTTTCTTTTTTTTCTTCCACAGCGCCGGATGTCACGGTGACTGAGAAACACACGGAACACTTCACTAAATTATTTCATGGTTAAATGTGTTATTTTTCATGTTAACCAGGTTAATTTTGATCAGAACAATGTACTGTGGCTTTAATTCATCGTGAGCAGCGCGTCAAAAATAGAGCCGGCGCCGAAACGATCGCGGCACTGCCGCTTCTGCTCTGCTCCTGCTCCGCGCCGCTGCGCTGCCTCTGCTGCCGGTGTGAATGCACTCATCTGTTAACATGAGCGCCGAAAAAAATACGCGCTGCTTACGCGTGCAGTGTGAAGCCGGCGTCAGACCCCTCGTTTTTTCGAAACAGCGCCTCCTGCTGTTCTGAAGATCGTATGACACCATTTTCCAGATAGGATGCAATATTGATAATATGTGATATTATATTGCTACAATGTTGTTTTTTTTATTCCAACTCAAATGTTTCTTTCAGGTCAACCTATGCTCATGGTCTAGTTGACATTATACATTGCTAACATTACAAAACCTGTTTTTTGATATCTGGAATGCAAAGTAAAACTCAAACAAGAATAGAGAAAACACCAATAATAAACAAGTCTGTCCTTTAACCATCAGCTGTAAACAGGACAAAGGAAAGAATAAAGGAAGAACGAATTGTGTTAGTGACTTTACTTTTCATCTTCAATTGCATAAGATAAAATATTAACTGTATTTTCTGGTAGGCAACTGTTCCTTCTTTTTTCACGTGTTTGGCAATCACTATCAAATTCCTAGACTTCACTAAAATAAAAGATGAATGCCACGGTCAAAAATAATGTGTAATAATAAATTATATATTTTTGCAAATGCAAATGACAAACATACTGAGGGTGATAAGTATGCCTAAATCTAACATAGGCCATGAATCTAACATAGGCCTGTCTGTATAAATTAATAAATTAACATATAAAACATTGCATATATGGCAATAACAGAAACAATCCCATTGACAAACATGTTTGAGCCTACCTCAGGAAAAAGAAAACTACAAATGAACTCCAGGCCATCTGTGAAGTTTTTGACTTTTTGACTTATCCAGCAGAGCTTTGAGCTATTGAACAGTTGTATTACTAATTGTAAACTGTATTATTTACAGTACAGTTATTATTTTACCTTATGCAATTGAAGACGAAAAGTAAAGTCACTAACACAATCGTTCTTACTTTTTTTTTCTTTGCTTTGTCCTGTTTACAGCAAGATGGTTAAAGGACAGACTTGTTAATTATTGGGGTCTATTCTTATTTTTTGTCTATTCTTATTATTTATAAAAAATAAAATAAAAACTACCTGGTAATTTGTTAGTCAAAGAACACATTGATATTTTTTGGGAATGCAAATATGTTTGAAAAATCGTTAATTTTTGTACATTTATTTGGAAAACTTTAAATTAAATTATTGCATCATATTTGCATAAGGGTGTTATACGATCTCCAGAACAGCAGGAGGCGCTGTTTCAAAAAGACGAGAGGTCTGAGAATGTCTGAGAGCGGGAGTCTGATAGCCTGACAAGCCACATCAAGATGTTTGGTCTGGAAACTCACCATTGACGGCTCAATCTGAGGGGCGGATAAACGGTTGTCTGTCAAACTCCCTCTGCACGCGATAGGATAGCGCTACACCAACCAGAGCAACGAAGGTGAAGCAGAGCTCGCTGACAGATTAAACATTCGCCGTATCCGGTCGGCTAAACTCCGAACACATCTTCCCTTCTTAAGAATGACTTCAGTGCCGTTCTTTGTTCTTTTCTCAGAGAAAAGCTTAACTCCAAGTCTTCCAGAGTCGTGGTCAAAGCTGATTCGAAAGACCGCCGTTCGCCAGTTTCTGTGTTTACTAGAAGCACGCAAACGCAACTCGGCCGTGGACATTATGGCCCCGCCCACCGACTCTATACACGATGTGATTGGCCCGACAAGAGTTTGCCATTTACAGCTCAGAAGGGTATTGAAGCTGTGTCTCATTTCGTTAAATTTCGAAGGCTGCGTCCTCCGGAGGACACGTCCTGTGTAGGATGCAGTATACGGAGTGTCCTCAATCAGAATTAAACGAGATGTCCTTCGTAGGACACACGGGCAGGACATAAGTTCAGCCTCGTTGCGCTCTCACGCAAGTTTATATGAATGAAAATTATTTATAACTTGAAAATGACTGTGAAATGTTTCTTGTCTTGAGAGCAATGTACCGTTCTAAACGTTTAAAAAGCACTAAACAGTTGTAATCCTGTTTACCACAACTATCTGTTTGAGGTAATAGAGCTTTTAAAAAAAAAAAAAAAAACTTGAACTACTTAATTTAAACACCACACCTACGCTTGCATGTATATCTGGCGGTGGTGCCGTTTTTTCATATAATATGAAAAAATATGATGTTGTTAACGGCGACGCAAAGAATTATAGGTTATCTCCAGCCCTGAAGGCTACACCTCATGCACACTCTGAATTCATGTGAAAGAAGGACTCATTCGAAGGTCGCATTTGAAGTGTCCTACTCACTTTTTTGAAATGAGACGGCCTTCTGACGTGTGCACCCTTCGAATGCGACCTCGGGAGGACACAGCCTTCTGAAATGAGACACAGCTTGAGTAGCTAGACGACACTCGCGGGCAGATTAGATTTGCTGCCGCTAGGGTCCGTCTAGATTTCTAGGCCAGGAGTCTGCAGCTTCATACTATTGGAGTATTTTGGGAACGAAGTAGTAAATTAGTTTTATGTGCAAGCACTCGCGTCGCTTTGTTTGTATGTTTGTTTTTTTTTTTTTTGTTTGTTTGTCTTGTATTCATTATTTTGTTCTTGTTTGTTTGTTTGCTTACAGTTTTTCTTTCGTTCATAGGTTTGTGCTTTTGATCATTTATTCCTCAATTTGTTCATTCTTTTGCTCTTTTTCTGTTTTTTACTTGACTATTGTCGAATTTATTCTGCTCTTTTTCAGTTTGTTTTATCTAAATGGCCTCCAAGATAAGGTGTTTATGAATAGAAATTATACAAAAACAAGGGTGAAAAAAATGCATGAAAACATTGTAATTTAACAACAACAACAAAATTACTTTGAGCAAAATCTGAGACTAGCAACCATTTTCCTGGATGTTGTCTGATTTGATATGGCATGACCCATTATTCCTCTGGAGCATGATTTGACTTGAAACACAATTAAGAAAGTTGACCTGTGCAATTAAAAACTAATACAATTTCTGCAGTACATTTAACATTAGCCATTGTTACTTCTTAGTAGGGTCATCAAGGTCTTGAATGCATTATGGGTGAAAGACAAACCCTTTCATATGTATTAGCCATGTCTTACAGAAATATGGATTTTGTGCATTGATACATTTTGAAACCACTGCATCACTTCAATACACCATACATGATGTATGTTCTAATTCCTGTAAGTTTTACATAAATTAAATATTTGAACGTGTATGTTGTCATTGTTCATTTAGGTTGAAATTGAGTGATGCTTGACACTGAAATTATATTTTTAAAAATATGTAAATAAATGATGTAATTATGACAATGTTTGTCATATTTATGTTGAATTGACATCGAAGCTTGACATTAAATGAAATCAAAATTACATTAACAAAATATCTTGACATCAAATAAATGTTGAGTCGACATCAAAGCTTGAAATTGTATGGGGAGATTTGTCTTGGGCTCTGGTGCCCACATACACATACATTGATCAAAAATGATGTGATTTGACATGATTTTTTTTATTAATTCACAATATAAATACATTCATTATTAATCTTATGCATTATATGAAGAAAACATTCATTAATATTTCTTGTCCTCTCACATTGACAGTTGCTAATTGTTACATTAAATCACATAAATTATTTACGTTATAAATTAGGTAGTTTCGGTAGTTTCACATTTCAATCCTAAAACAGCTGCCAAATATGAAATGTTTAGTTTAGCTACTTGCATCTTATCTCGCACTGTATGACCATTTAACTAAAGCCTTGTGCTGGAATTTGTGCTCAGCACCTTTTCTGAACACAAAGCCCACCTATCTCTCTTTTGATTGGTCATCTGAAATGTTTTGATGTTGACAAGTGGTGATAGACAAAGTCATGGACCGCAGGGAGCTCAGATGGAAAGAACTTGGTGGTGTATTAGGCAATTATTTCACAAAATGTACAGCCTACACATCGGACAAATACAGAGGTCCGGATTTGAATTATTGGCCATCATTATTTAAAAGAACATTTGTTTATTGCAAAAAATAAATTGCAATAATTGGCGTGTCATTGTCTTTGTGTATTTCCATACTGGACAAGCCGGCTTGTTATTGCCCCGCCTTCCAAGGGAAGCGTGGCTACTTAGTAATGCAGCGCTGTGGCCGGTGTTGCAGTCGATTCTGTTCCCTTCGGAATGTCTGTTTCCCTTTACGCAAACATACTGCAAGTCACTCGTAGTTGCCGAGTTACCATGCGTACCGTCAGAAATAACGTGAGCACGAAGCACAACTGGATGTACGGGAAGCCGAAAGGTTCAGAAAGGTTTTTTTTTTTTTTTTTTTTTTGAAGCGAGGGTTTCCAGCTGCCAGTTTAACCCTGCTTATTTCTTGTCAGTTTTAAAATGTATTATCGATTTCAATGTATTGTTTACTAAGGCTTTGGTTAGATGTTCACAGGTGTTTGTCACATTTTATATTTTGAAAGTAAAGACATACTGCTTGTTTTCAGACACCGATTTTCAGGTGTAACGGTTTACCAAAAGTGAAAAATAAACACAAACTCCAAAAACAATTGCTTCATAATAGTCATTTAATGCAAGAAGCACATTTGTATTCATCTTCTGTAGATGGATTGCCCACACACTTCATGTGGAACCAGCGCCCACAGTAGTCACAGGAAATCTGTAAAAAAAGAAAAATTTGTTATTATTATTTAGTGTATGCAACACCAACTAAAAATGCAGCCATAGTTACCCATTGGATATCTCCATCTGCATCTTTTGCGTCATCCTCCGAATCATCATCTGTGTCTTTTGCCTCATCATCATCTTTGGCATCTTCAAAGATTTCTGCCTCCCCACAAAAGTGGCACAGATCACTTAGGTCATCTATAAGGTACAGTACAACACTAATGAAAGTGATGCACATCAAAAAGAATAGGTCAATAACAGTCAAGAGCTTATAAAGCCATACCAGATTGGCGGAGCAAAAATAAAGCAATCTCCATTCTGTATTGGGTTACATCTTGTGGCCTGTTGGAGAAGTCAACTGCAGTGTTTTGCAGAATGTGTTCTGCAAACTAAGGAAGTAACCACAAAAATAAAACCACTGCAAGGTATCATACCATTTTAATGAACATTATTTACTGCTATTGAAAAAAAAAAAAAAAACCTTTAAAGCGAAAACGCCACATGACGTAACATCCCTCTGAAGTGGGTGAGGCAGGCTTTCACACACCCATTGTGAAGCTGAAATGCCATTTTCTGTCATCAGGGCTCTACAAACAAGAGTTTTCTCAAGAATACATAATTTCACAATAACACTACATCTGACTGTGGTGCAAAAATACCTTGTTGTCTCCAAACACCTTTTCTTCTTGATGTTGGACTCTCCCATTGAGTCAAGCAGAATGGATTTTTTTTTAGATGGGTATACAGCCTAAATAAAATGCAAAAAATATCCAGACAACACGATACGACAACAGGAATATTGGAGAATATCAACTGGAAAACTATTCACTACCACAAATACTTACAACTAGGAACCAGTGGTGGCCCTTGTTCACAATGCCCACTATTAGCTCATAGTTTGCTGGGTCCACCTGAAAGAAAATGTGATGCATATACCTTGCTCACTAAAGCCTATGTACCAATAAACAAATGAATTTTCACAGTCCCAAACAAAGATGGATATTAACACCAATAATAAAATGCAAAATAACAACATTAAAATTTACAGGACACCTTGAGCCGTCGATACTTTTTCTTCCACATGTCGGTCATGGCAAAGGTGTCCATATGGAAGGCTTTTCCCGGTGAGGTCAAATTGTGGTCCCTCACCTTCAGTGACAGATATGCATTTATAACCTTGACAAACATAGCAAAATTAAACATTAATACAAAATATTAATGTGCAGATGAAAGGCTTAGCTGTTAAAAATCAATTAAATGTGTACCTCACTCTCCAACTCCTTCCCAGGGCCAATCTGAAAGTCTTTATAAAATAATTTATATGGTCCCACTCTGGACAGCAGTACATAGCTGTTGTTTCCAGCCCAGGCACTTTTGATATCTACAGAGGATAACCAAAAAGAGCATTGCACCTACCACCATACAAATATATTAGAATTCAGACTAATATGGAGCTTTTATAAGATCTGACTTTACATCACTTACAGCTATGCACAGTGTCTGTTTTGTCAGCTGGTACAACTGAAGTGGTGTGGGACACAGGTGAGGAATGTGGCATTTCCAGTGTTGATTTTTTTGACAAGTCCAGTGGAGACAGGGGAGAGGAAATGGTAGATTGTGTGGATATAGGTGATTGTGGGGGCTGGTTTTCTTGTGACTTAGTGATGGTGAGGTCTACAGGTGGGAGTGAATGGCATGGTCCAGTTTCTTTGTGCGATCTTTTATGTTGTGATTCTTGGGTAATTCTGTGGGGTATCCGGGGGGTGTCTTCTTTAAATGGTTTGAGGTGATCGGTGTTGATTTTCGGGAATATCTTCCCTTTTTCATCCCTTAAATCAGCACTTTTTTCTTCAACATGCGTTATTTCATAAGGTCCCAACCAGCTGCGCTCAAGCTTGCCCCCTTTCCTTTGCTGGGACCTTATGTTTTTTCTTAGGACCTTCTGGCCTAAGGAGAATGGTACCTGATTTACCACCTTCTGTGTCCTGTCCTGTTTTTTTGTTACATTTTTTTTGACAATGTTGTCCATTTTCTCCTTTAGAGAAATGGCCTTGGATATTGTGTCCTCTGCAATGACAGATTCCACTGTGCTGTTGATCTTTTCAGAAACAATATTGAAGATTGAAATAATTTCATTAACTTTTAATTGATACTATAATGATAGTTATATGGAACATGTAAATTATAACATACCTCATAAGTCTCAGGAACCTCACAGGGATATCTCGCCTCCATGCCAAACATTAAGAAAAACGGTGAGTACCTAGTTGTTAGCTGCGTCTTGGTTCTAAGACCAAACATTACCGCATCTAGGTACTCATCCCATTTTTCAGGCCTTGTATCCACTAGTTTACATAAGGCTCTAGAGTCAGAACCAAAATAAGTTGAAAGTTATGAGTAACCAGTTGCAAAGACAACTATTTCCTTGAATTTTGCACACCCACAAAGCAACCTGTTAATGAAGATTTACCTCTGAATGGTTCCATTTAATTTTTCCACAAGCCCATTTGTTTGTGGATGGTATGGGGCACAGAGGCTTCTCTCCACACTGAGGAATGTGCATAGTTCTTCATTGATCTGTTTGCAAAACATACATTAAAAATTAATTTAAATAGATTAGAATCATAAATGTGCGCAAATCATAATCCAACAAATCTTATGAACATGACATTTCTCATGCATACTTAATTTGGTTCATTCAACAAACTACAAACCTGGTTCACAAACTCAGTGCCTTGGTCTGTAAGTATCCTCTTTGGTGCCCCAAACCTATAGAAAAAGTTAACTATGCAGCGTGACACAACTGCTGCCGATTTGTTGGGGATGGCATAGGCCTCGGACCATTTTGTATAATAGTCAACAAGGACACAAATGTATTCATTGCCCTGGTTGGTCCTGTTGACTTTTCCCACCAAATCCATGCCCAGCAGTTCCAGAGGTTTATCCACCTTAAAAATAATATAGCCCAATGAATACATTTCAATTTGGTGACCCCAAGAATTACCCATCTCAAACTCCATATACATGTGGACAAGTTTACATACACATATTGGGATGTACTTGGGCTCCTGCTTGATGGTCAGTCTGCTGAACTGGCACTGGGCACACTGCAAAACCTAATGTTCAGAAATAGGCAAGAAATTAATTCCAAAACAATCCATTTGTATGTCAAACAGCAAAGTTAAAAGGGAACAATTTAGTATTTACCCATTTATCAATGTCCACCCCCATTCCAGGCCAGTAAAACCTTGCTGAAATGGCAAGCTTTGTCTTCTCCATTCCACAGTGTGCTCCGTAGGGGCTGGCGTGGAATTCTGAGAATATTTGGTTGGCCTCTTTTTGTCCAACGACCACTTTTCGTCGTACATTTTTGGAGGAAATGTGGAAAAGTTGGCCATCTAATGAAATAGCTTTATTGTTAGTAAAATCTAAACAGGTAACCTGCAAGGAGGTTTTGAAGGCCCAATGGAAGGAGGCAAAATTAAACAACATATTTTTTAAATGTTTTAGTTGCTAGCAAGTCCATTATACATATAGTTCATTGACAAGTATTTACTTTTTGATTGTACCAAGTCTTGGTGTATCACTACTTCACTCCTGTCAGTGGAGCTATGTGTAGAGGAATTATCATTTATTTTGAGTATTTAGAATTTTGCTTACCATCAACTTGAAAATTGTAGCAACGTCTCCGGATAACATATTTATGCTCTTTTTTTATGCCAAACGGATATGTGCCTTGAGTTTTATAATTAAAGATCTCCTCATACATTTTTGGATCCATTGTTGGAGTTCGCCAGCAAGAATAGAAATTCAGGTGACAATGTTGTGTGGTCATCTCCCCAATTTATAACACCATTTATTTACCTTTTTGATTGATTAATTGATTTAATTAGTGCCCTCTGAAGCTGTATGGTAATTATGATAAGAATGTTATGTTGCACCCTTGCATCTTGCATGTGACAAATATTAAAGGTAATAATAGCCATATATGGTTTTATTCAAATGTATTTATTTATTTCATTTTAGACAGGGAACATAACACTGAAATTAAATGAGCAAAAAGTTATCAAAAGATGTGTTTTTACATTGTTTTACCTCATCAAAATAGGTTAAACTCATTTCAGGTCAATTTAATGTAATTTCCATTGAAAAAAAACGTAAACATCTGAATATGTGTTTCCCTTATGACAATAATATGAGGCATTGAGTTTTGAAGTCAGCATGGACAAATTAGACTAATTCGTATAGGTAGAATTCAACTGCATACATTCAGACATAATAGGCCTACAAGAACAAGTGCAAAATTAAATTCACAGAATAAATGGAGTGTGTGTGAGAGAATCATTTTATTATGCTGCAGTGCGTGTGACATTTGGAAGTAGCGCCAACACTTTTGGCCTTTTTCGCTTTCCGTACACCCAGCTGTGCTTAGCTGCTTCTGCATCCGCTATCAACAGACATGCTTCGTTGAGGGGGAACAGGAATTCCGGAAGGGAACGGAATCGACTGCTTCACCGGCTCTAGCTGATATCAACATTCACTGAAGATAGACGCTGTAGGAAATGATTTGGATAAAATAACTCAAAGGGGTGTTGAATTACAGTAAAAGGAACCATGATACATATAAAAGGATTCAAAATTAATATTTAACTCTTTATCAACTATTCGTCCAGCGATACGTTGAAATTAGAGTACATTATCAATCCTGAATCGGGATATTACCCGTTACAACGGCAATAATATAAATTTTATGCTCAGTTTTTGAGCTTAGCTAACACAATCGATCAGTTTGAGGCAGTAACACATAGCCAAAGACACTTGTATAGATGAAAAAGGTAAACAAACGTTTATTGGACTATTCTAAACACACAGAAACTAACAAAAACACACATTCATACAGTTACTGGGAAAGGGAGGTTTGTTAATGGAAAGGAGTGAAGTCCCAATGATTCCTTAGCCACAACCTGAGAATCAATATACTAGCAGGTCAACCTTAGTTTGTTCGCTTAGATATGATTTTTACCAGTTCAGCCAGAATGAAGAGTCATGTACTTGCGTTTGAATGCTCTTAAGAGCATGGGTTCCTCTTAGCACGGCGTTGCTCGGCTGGTGGTCGGTTGTTATGGTCAGAGGGATGAATAGTTGGTTATGCGGGGTGAAAAGCCGGATCCTGGATGGCGTTAGCTGGTTGCTACGCGAAGGGCTACTCTGTGGCACCACTGCGCAGACTCAAGGAAGTTTTCTACGGCGAGGTTCAGACGGAGTTTTGGAGTGTGGTGATGAAGAGCTCTGGGTAGCTCGGAGGACGCTGCGTGTAGGCAGGAAAGGCCCGCACGATCAAAGCAGAAGTCACCGCAAAACCATGGCAGTTAGTGAAGCGTGAAGCAAAACAAAAAGCAAAGATATCTTGTTGCCCGGGAGTTTTAAAACGGGCCCCAAGGTCCTTCTTTGGGGGCGTCTCCGGCCAATGAGTTTTGAAGTACTACTTCAATAAACCGGATGCTCATGAACAAGCGCTCACTGTTTCCGAAGACAATCTGAGCGACGATAGTAAGTGGCATAATAAGACTGAATAACTTCCCTAATCTACAACTGAGCTAAGATGAAGATGAGGAAGAATGTATCGGACTGGCGTCAGACGAGTTGGACCGTAAGATATCACAGGCTATATCGATAGTAACATTTGATGGAGATAAAGACAGAGAAATGGGGAAAATCCATAACTTTGACTGTAAATGCTACACGAGGAGAAAAGAGAACTCTCTGCATGGGATACAGTCCTGTAGCCAGACATGCGAATACTCTGCTGGTACAGCACAAAAACACAAACACATTCAGGCTTTATATTCTCTATCAAAAATCCAGCATTAGTTTATACTGAATTTATACTGTGTGTTTATAGAAATAAAATGGTTAATCTGTGAATGAGAAACTGTAATTTGCTGCTGTGAAATAAAAGGTGTTTCACTGCCGCCTCATCAGGTCTGTCAGAGGATCGTTGAAATCTAAATGAAGTCTTAATTTATAACAGTGAAGTCACTGTATCTTCAGTCTCTGTTGATTCTGTTGACTGTGAGTCTCTGTAGTGGATCCTTATTCACCATCAGATCATCAGCAGAACATCAGACTGTCATCTAATACTTAAAAACACAGTCAAATATGCAGTATGAGACATTATGTCTGTCACATCTTTTCACAAGGAAACGGAGCATTAACTAGTATTGTATTAATTGAACTGTATTAATTAATTCCCAAAAATGATAATATAATGTCCATCTCAGTGGTTTATAAACCTGTCTTGGTGGCACCCCAGCCCTGCACACTTTATGTGTCTCCCTCATTTATCACACCTGATTTAACTCATCAGCTCATTACTAGAGACATTAGTGAGTGTGTCAGTAGCTAGCGGTTTCCAAAAGTGAAGGTTGCACACTTCAAAGGCCACGCACCGAGGGACAGGGTTGCCAGGTCTGCACAACAAAAACCCCTCCAAGTGTTAATCAAAAGTAGTGCAATCATGATCAAAATGCGCCAAAATGCGCCAAAGCACACAGACTGCCTGCTAAATTGGGTGTGTCTGATAAAGAAAGACATACCTAATGTGAATGGATGGGGTGCCTCGAGGACAGGTTTGATTTACAAAATCAAAAGGTCATGAAAGGTCACTTTCACACACCAGACAGCTGTTACAGAACCAGCAGAAATTATCATTACACTCCACTAAAAATTAAATCTGTTAATAATAAACAACCCAAATCTCAGATTAACACACACAGTCAGTTAAGGGGGAAAAGATGAAAATAATATTATTTTCACAATCAGTCACAACACTATGAGCAGAATTAAACACTTAGGGCCCTATCTTTCACCCAGCGCAATTGACTTTGTACACCGACGCATGTGTCATTCCTATTTTGCACCCGCGCAAAGTGCGCTTTTCCCTCCACAGAAGCAAGCCACTAAACTAGTGAATGAACTTGCGCTCCCTGGGCGGTTCAGCGCAAAAAAGGAGGCGTGTTCCAGCGCAAACAATCCCTGGTGCTATTTTGCTGTTCCGTTAAACAGTTGCGCTACTGACCAGAAAAAACCTGGTCTAAAGTCAGTGGCGCGTTGCGCGTTGTTCATTATGCTATTTTAAGGGCGCATGCTTGACCATAATGTACATTACCATAATACACTTTGCTCATGTATTCTCACAGATGCAACAGTTATTTTTGCAAATCATAAATTGTTACACTAAAAAAAATATTAACACATGAGATTACGGAAATCATTGTGATGTGCCACGAAGATGTGAAAAATAGGCATAAATCTAGCTTACAAATTATTCAGGCTAATTGTAGTAATTAAGGATCAGACCTGTTTGCCCAATAGTGGCAAGACATATATGTATATTAGGACATCTGACAAATTGGTTTGTCCGTCAAAAACCAGAAAAAAAAAAAAACGACTGAAAAAACTGTTTAACCGACGCCTGTTTAACCGACGCTATTTTGGGTGGGTTTCTCCCATCCCCATACAGCACAACTTCTCTGTCTTTCACTGCTCTTACAAGAACATCAGTCTCCTCGGCTGTGAACCGCTCCTGGCGTGCGCCTGGTAAATACGCCATAATAATAGCAATCCATAATGGAACTTGCGCACCTGCTTTTAAAGGGAATGCTGGATGACGCTCTGATTGGTTTATTCATGTTACGCCCAAACCACACCTATGAATAATGAAGCTACTTCAGACCAACCCATTTTAGATTTGCGCCGGGGCGCAAGAGCCATTTATCCCGCCGGGAAAATAGCAACAGCGCCGAGACCCGCCCACAAAGTTACTTGCGCTTCGCACTTTGACACTTGCGTTTCAGATCGTTAAAATAGGGCCCTTAAACTCTAAACTTTAAAGTTCAGAGACCTACAGAAACTTAAGCTAAAGACGTAGTGGCTGAGTTTTGTTTTCATCAATGTTTTTATGTCTGCTCAAACCGCAAAGCATTTCTCACCAGTGAGTAGTTTGAAACGCGTGCACACTTCACGATGATGAATGCGGCTAAAGTGGGTAATTTACATTACGGCATGCTTTCTATGTATGACGTTCTCAATATAATTCATAATCCCATGTTTATAATGAACAACGCGTTATGGTAAGTGAGTTATTACAAACTGTGTAACGTTACGACGGTTTTAAAGTTAACATGGACGTGGTAACTAACATAAGCTTAATTATGTAGATATAGTTTATAAGTTACTGTCAAAAAAAAACTTGTTGTAACAGTTATTAACCTGCATTGATAATGTTAAGCATCACTGACAAGTCGACATTTACAGAAACAAAGTTTATTGGCATTAGCTGTAACATCAATCTGTCAATTCACTAAGGTAAACATCAGTAAACACATAGCATTCATGCTAACGTTACCCTGCTAGTACATAAAGACAGACCAGTGACATTACATTAACCAACCATTCAGAAACGTCCTGTTTAGCCTTAATTGTAGAATTTCGTTGCAGCTGTCATCTTTTCCCGGGTCGACACGTTCATATTGCTGGAGTTGCACAGATCTCTTCAGAGACTCGCGTCACATCACTTGGCCATTCTTTCGGCTCTACTGTTGTCAACGACAACACTGGTTATGTGTGTGTGTGAAAGTGCCCAACAGAACAAAGGGGCGAGGTGAGCAAAGCTCATTATCATTTAAAGCCGTATGCACGAGAATGGCTTGCTGAAAACAGAGCTGTTTTTGACCCGGTAAAATTAGTGTTTTCTTACAATACTAATGAGAATTTGTAATTAAAGTATATTACAAATTTTCATTTAGACACCAAAGAATCATATTAACTTGTACAAAAATGGCATTATATTACCCTTGAAAAACTATTGTTACCGTAGTGTCTCCAGTTTATTATGTGAATCCTCCCTGAGATCAGAGAGCAGCTTCACTCCTGAGTCTCCTAGATTATTCCCAGACAGATTCAGATCTCTCAGGTGTGAGGGGTTTGATCTCAGAGCTGAAGCCAGAGCAGCACAACCTTCATCTGTGACACCACAATCCCTCAACCTGTAGAGAACAATGACACACATTAAGTCTATCTCCAAAGCTAAACATGACCACTTAAACAAAATAAATAATGCTGTCAAAGTGCAACAATGGAAAAAAAAGGGGGGGGGGGGGCAATAATAAAAAGTAAAAATAAAGAAAAATACAAACAATCAATACATAAAAGCATTTCTGAACAGAAAAGTCTTCAGTTCAGCTTCAAACTGGACCAAGCTCTGTAATGCTCTCAGCTCTAGGGATGTGGTTCCAAAGCCGCGGTGCAGCCAAGAAGAAAGCTCGATCTCCCATGGTATGAAGCCTGGTGGTGGGGACTTGAAGGATCAGGTGGCCTGATGATCTGAGGGTACAGGTGGAGGATTTCAAAGTGATACGTTCCTGTAGATATAGAGGTGCATGTCCAGTGATGCATTTATGAGTGAGCAGGAGGATTTTGTAGTCAGTCCGGGATGAAACAGGAAGCCAGTGCAATGAATGTAGGATGCGAGTTGTGATCATATTTACGGACTCTCATAAGGACTCTGGCAGCGCTGATCTGGATGTATTGAAGCATCTGGATATTTCTGCCAGAAATTCCACTGAAGAGTCTTTTGCAGTAGTCCAGCCTGGTGGAGGCAAAGGCATATACAAGTTTCTCTGCATCTGGAAAGGGGACGGAGTTTTGAGATGTTTCGAAGGTGGTGGAAGGAAGTTTTACAAATCTGCTTTGACTGTGGGTCAGTTGTGGGTCAAACTGAACCCCTAGATTTGTGACTGAGGAGGAGAAAGTGATGACCTGGCCATCAAAGATGAGCTGGGATAAGGGAGAGGAGTGGATCTGATGAGGGGTGCCAACCAGTAGTGCCTC
The DNA here is from genome assembly GCF_024679245.1 of Pseudorasbora parva. Lineage (NCBI taxonomy): Eukaryota > Metazoa > Chordata > Actinopteri > Cypriniformes > Gobionidae > Pseudorasbora > Pseudorasbora parva. The sequence goes on from NC_090179.1 coordinate 45,902,290, forward strand.
AGTTTTACTGGAGTTCAGCTGGAGGAAGTTACTTCCCATCCATACCTTTATCTCCTCAAGACATGTGGCGAGACATGACAGAGCTGTGAAGGGGCTCTGGGGAGTTTTCATATAAAGTTGCGTGTCATCAGCATAACAATGAAAAGATAGTCCATGTCTGCTGAGGACAGGACCGAGGGGAAGCATGTAGAGGATGAATAAGATTGGGTCGAGCAGCCTGGACGCACATTCTCCCAATATAACAGGCTCAGTCCAGCCAGAAAGGTTGGACTGAAACCACCGCAGTGCTGCTCCAGATAGTCCAACTGTACTGTGGAGGCGGTCCAGGAGGATGGTATGGTCCACTGTGTCGAATGTCGCTGTTAGGTCGAGGAGAATAAGCAGTGATGGTGATCCTGAATAAGCTGTCATTAGAAGGTAATTTGTCACCCTAAGCAGAGCTGTTTCGGTGCTGTGGGCCGAGCAAAAGCCTGATTGAAATATCTCAAATAAGTTGTTGTTTTTTAAATGGTTGTGGAGCTGAGAGGTGGCTTCCTTCTCTATAACCTTTGACAGGAAGGTGAGGTTGGAGATATATAGGCCTATAATTAGCAAGCACCTCCGGGTCTAGGGTTGATTTCTTAAGTATAGGACAGAGGACAGCAGCTTTAACGGCAAGAGGGACGTGACCAGTTTTGAGAGAGTGAGATTAACAAAATGAGTGCTGATTGGGCTGGCTGACTTGAGCACAACATTTGGGATGGAATACAAGGTACAGGTGGATGACTTCATTTTTTTGATAGTTTCCTCAATGTGGCTCTGCTATATTGATAAACTATAAATTTAATAAACTATATTGATAATTATAGTAAACGAAACACTCAATTTTTATTATTAACTGCCCCCAACTGATTGATATTAATACAACTCGACAATTACATTTTAAATTAAATGTTGCTGAATTATTTTGTAAAATCCCACGTAATTGTTTTACTTCAATCGGTTTAAAATATTTATATATTTTATATTGAACCATTCTATTCACAATATTCATTTTAATTTTGCAGGATATTAGTAATAACCCCTTTCCAGACACCCCCATTTTGCCAAGTGGGGCAAAATTGAAAAGGCTGCTGTTCATAAGTCATTCTGAATAGACACATAAACAACATATATTTAGAAAGCCACCACTTGAGAGTTTACAGTTGAAAACTCAGAAAGTCAGACCAGAAAGTTAAGAAGTTTTAAAAGTTTAAAATTTGACAGTTTTGAAGGCAATACTTTCTGTGTGTGTGTGTGTGTATGTGTGTGTGTGTGTGTGTGTGTGTGTGTGTGTGTGTGTGTGTGTGTGTGAGTGTGTGAGTATGATAAGTAGATAGATACATAGATAGATAGACACGCTCACTCACTTACATGGAAACACAACACACACTTACTCTCTAACACACTTACTCACACACTCATTTAGACACTCACACACACTCTTTCTCTCTCACTCTCACTCTCACACACACACACACACACACACACACACACACACACACACACACACACACACACACACACACACACACACACACACACACTCACACTCACACACACACACACACACACACACACACTTGTTCACATTTAATGGCCTCTGTATCTGGATAACTGGCCTAGGATTTTTGTTTCCTGCACAATATTTAAATTAAGTCTGTGGCGCCGCTGGCGCTTGAATGGTAGAAGCTTCAAATGGCTTCATATCATAAAACAACTTTCACTTCAGCCTCTATGGCAGTGCACACAGCACTGAATTGTATTCAACAAAAGTACAAAAGATCACCAATAGAGTACTTAATCTACCAATTTAAGTTTCTCAACATTAATCTTGAATGATGAAAAGAGAGAAATTATTCTAATGTATTTCATGATAGAAATTAGCATGCAAGCATTTATATTGTAGGTGTAACATGTAGAAATTGGAAAAATCTGAACACCTTTGTATTAAAGAAATAAAAGAATACAAATCACATTTAAAGATGATACAAATTAAACAAATGGCCCATTGCTTTCACTCACTTACTTTAGTGTAATGCAATCTCCAGTCTTAGATCAAACTACAAAACTTGTCTTTTCAATGTGTATGTGGACAACATCCAGATATAGGTCACATGTTAATGCCAAGCGTAAACACAGCCTTAGATTGCCATAAACACAAAGGGAGAACTATAACAAGCCATCTCTCCCAACCTTGCACCCTGAACACAGATTTGCTTTCTTTAATACGGACTCATCTGATTTCATGTAAAATAAATACATATTAATCCTTATTCCCTCTAAATCTTTATGGTAGAGATGATCTTACCACAGTTCCTCCAGTTTACAGTGAGGATTCTCCAGTACACCAGAGAGTAGCTTCACTCCTGAATCTCGTATATGATTCCCAGACAGATCCAGTACTCGAAGGTGTGAGGGGTTGGATCTCAGAGCTGAAGCCAGAGCAGCACAACCTTTGTCTGTGATACCACACCTCCTCAACCTGTAAAGAACAATGACAAACTCTTCACTCTCTCAGATCAGATATACAGGTCAGATCAACAGACCTCATTTAAAAAAAAAAAAGCTCAGATCACCATGTTTGTGAGATTTACCATGTTATTTGTGTGTGTGTGTGTGTGTGTGTGTGTGTGTGTGTGTGTGTGTGTGTGTGTGTGTGTGTGTGTGTGTGTGTGTGTGTGTGTAAGCTTATAAAAAACTGACATATCAAATTATTTATCACATTAAATAATATGTAAAGATGATGATCACAGAAACAAAATTGATGGATTAAGGATGAATTTATATTGTTCTTCATGTGTTGAAGTCCTCACTGTGCTGAGATTGAGTGTGTTTAAAGTAATGAGTGTTAAATGTTGATCATATCACTTTACTGAGGAGCAGCTCAATTGTTCAATCACTTACAGATCAATTATTGCCCGTGTTAGTATGTATTTTAAGTTATTTAAAGGCCATAGTTTGCTATTTTTATTACCATAAAAAGTTCAGAATCCAATTACATTTGTCGACCAATTACAATACATTACAATAATCGACCAATTACCAATTACCAAAATAATTGTTGGTGACAGCTCTAAATGTAATAATAGATGCCCCTATTCCATTCTGTTACTTTATGAATAAATGGAATATTAAATTCTCTGAAACACTCTTATTTGGTTCCACTAATGTATCATTGTAATGTAACATTTATATGATATTAAAATGAACGTATAAAATTATCTAAATACAAATCTTTACATACATACAATATAAATGCAATATATTTGAAACTAAATTTCTCACAAAAATATCATAAAAAATGGTTACGTAAATCACAAATCATGTCAGAGAGGTGGAGGGTTTAAAAGCTGCAGTGTGACACTCATATCTTTTATTAAATCATTAATGTATCATGTTTAGGTGAGAATTGTTATAATGCTTTAAAAGTGATGATTGTTTTCAATGTTACTTACAGAGCTGATCTAGTTAATGTAACCACAGGCAGCAGCTTCTGAAGAACTTCGTCTCCTGTGTTTTCTGTGCCACTATTTGAAAATAAAAACATATAAAGCATCATAATAATAATAATAATAATACATTTTCAATAAAACATATTTTCTCCTATTAAGGACATATGTTGTATAGTGATTCGTGATTTGCATTGTTTTTGCAAAAGAAAGCTTGCAATCGCTACTTTTAAATAAAACAATTTACATTTTAGAGTGAATTGTGGTGCATGCTTGCATAGAGTGGAATATTGAGAGGAGCATTGCACCACTCCGCTCACATGCTCTTTTATATATATATATATATATATATATATATATATATATATATATATATATATATATATATATATATATATATATATATATATATACACACACTAATGGTCGTCAGTAAGTGGTAGCACGTGAATGACATGTGACGTTCAAACATTAAACCAGCGCATTTCATCTTATTTTCTAGAAAATAGGTCACACCTGAGTATGAACTGGGCAAGACTTAAGTTTTTGAGTGAAAAAAAAAAATTGCACTGGTGTCAGTTGGTGTCAATTTTATTACATTAATATTATTACATTGGTAAAAACTAAATGTTTACAAACATTATCAATATGTATTTTAGGCTATTTCCACAACAGATATTTTAAAATGTAACGATATTTAATGCAAGACACGAATGAAAAGTATAAATGTAAAACAAACTAATTATTGTACCATTCATTAGCCTTCAAACTATATTTATTTTAAAGCCTAAATGAATTTAGGCCAGCCTATTTAAAGTGATAATAAAAGTAATAACAAAATGCGACTTGCACACACTATAGGGCTGTCAAAACATTTACATTTAATCATTTAGCAGACGCTTATATCCAAAGCGACTTACAAAAAAGGGGAGAGCAATAGAAGCAACGAAACAAACAAGGCCAACAACCTGTAAGAGCTGTAAGAAGTCTCAGTGAATTAGCACAGTACACAGTTTTTTTTTTTTTTTTGGACAAACAAACTAAAATTAATGGATAGTTAAGTGCTATTCTTTATTGGTCATATATGTGGTCAAATGATGTTCGAATATTCCCTCTAAAAAACCTCCACAAATTTTCAAACTATTCGAAAATTGCATGCGCATTTTGTCAATGACGTGCATTACGTCAATAACAGGGCAAATTTATACAAAGAGACATAACTACTTGTATAGGTTGTCTATTTAAATTTAAACATATTTGACAATGTATTACTTAGACAAAAACAAGTAAATAAACTAATGGCCAAGACCGCAGAGCGCAGACCACTCTCTCTCGCCCTCACCCTCTCTGCTCATAAAGGGGGTCGCACAACGGACGTGAAGCTCAGCGGCGCGCCGCGTCTTTAAAATTCAAAACACATTATTTTCAATGAGTGTACACACCAGCTGCAGCATTCGGCGCCTGTCCTGAAAAGGTAATTTTCACCTTTGAAATTCATTTTTTAAAAACTATTTGAATATATATTCGAATTTAGAATATTCGTTGACAGCCCTAACACACTAGTGTCAACAATTTAAGTCCTTCCCAGTGCATGCTCAGGTGCGACTCAGTGTGACAAAGACACATAAGGTATATAAATTATCTATTGTGGATAAAGGATAAATGGTGACAACTATGTCAACCATCACAATTTCAGGAGAGATTTAAAGACCTTTAGGATCTTTGCTTCTCTTTGATCATAATGTTTTAGACTGTAATGATTGAACTCAGTGTTACTTACCGATAAGTTTCAGCTCCAATTAATCCGCTCAGGTTAAACTGCTGCATCGTCTCCTCTGAGGACAAAAACGCAAAAACTAAAGCTGACCACTGAGATGAGGAGAGTTTCACAGCATGTAATCCTCCACGGCTCATATGAGGTTGAGCTTCGTTCACCAGTGAAAGATCACCCAGTTCATTCAGACAGTAAAACAGATTGATGTATTTATCTGGAGCGGGATTCTCACTGATCTTTTCTTTAATATAGTCAACTGTTTTCTTATTGTTGTGAGAGATGTTTCCTGTCTGTGTCTTCAGTTCTTGTAAGAGACTCTGATTAGACTTCACTGACAGACCCAGAAGGAAAGAAAGGAAAAGGTCCAGATGGCCATTTTTACTGTCTAAAGCCTCATCCACAGCTCTCTGATGGAGATCAGATAGTGAAGCTGTGTCTCCATTAGTTGGTTTGGTAATCTGGTCAAACACATTGATGTTCTTGTTTATAAAAGAGAGATGCACATATAGAGCCGCTAGATGTTCCTGAAGGCTCAGATGAACAAAGCAGAAGACTTTCCCCTGATACAAGCCCAACTCCTCTCTGAAGATCTGAGTGCACAATCCTGAGTACACTGATGCTTCTGTCACATCAATGCCACACTCTCTCAGGTCTTCCTCATAGAAGATCAGGTTTCCTTTCACAAGCTGCCGATACGCCAGTTTCCCCAGTTTGACAATCATGTCTTCATCTTTCACTTTCTTCTCATAGTCCTTCTCATGTTTGATGTTGGTCTGAAGGATCAGGAAGTGTGTGTACATTTGAGTGAGAGTCTTGGGAATCTCTCCAGTCTCTGCTTCACCCATCATCTTCTCCAGAACAGTGGCTGAGATCCAGCAGAAAACTGGGATGCGACACATAATAAAGAGGCTCCTTGATGACTTCAGGTGTGAGATGATTCTGTCGGCCAGACTCTGATCACTGATTCTCTTCCTGAAGTATTCCTCCTTCTGTGGGTCACTGAAGCCTCGTATCTCTGTCACTCGATGGACACACTCAGAGGGGACGAGATCAGCTGCTGCGGTATAGCCATAGATCCCAAAATGGATGATTTGTTTGCTGTATTATGGGAGACAGAACATCATACAGTTTCTGAAATGTTTCAATCATTAATCATGTGTTTGAGTGATGTGTGATGTCATTGTAGCTCCTAAAATTAAACAAAAGTCCCACATTTTACCTGAAAGCAGGACACATGCTTTCATTAAAGTCTTGAGGTTGAATCTCAGGCGTGAACACAGTTTTGTTTTTAACTGGTCTGGATTGAAGATTTGCCCTTAAATCAGAATGAAGAGGGTAAAGAATCAGACACACTGATATTGATGTAATTGTGTCATTAACTGGGTAACAGACCAACAGCTAGAAAGTACAATTCCTGAAGAAATTGTGAGTGGTGCTTGCCGTGGCAAAACTCGGGGCCCGGTGGCTACCACGAGGCAAAAAAGCCAAGCAACATGATGTTAGCATAATGCTAACATGATTAGCATGTTGTTAGCATGATTAGCATGATGTTAGCATAATGCTAGCATGATTAGCATGTTGCTAGCATGATGCTAACATGATTAGCATGATGTTAGCATGATGCTAACATGATTAGCATGTTGTTAGCATGATGTTAACATGAGTGGTTGCTAGGCAGTTGCTATGGTGTTCTGGGTGGTTGCATCCCATAATGATACCCCAAAATCACCTTGCCAGTATGAATGATATAAACCAACCCCCATGTCTGTATGATTTTCTGATGCAGAGATGTGAACGGTTGCTAGGGTACTCTGTTTGGTTGCTATGGAGTGGCTTAGCACCATCCCATAATGATACCCCAAAATCACCTTGCCAGTATGAATGATATAAACCAACCCCCATGTCTGTATGATTTTCTGATGCAGAGATCTGAACGGTTGCTAGGGTACTCTATTTGGTTGCTATGGAGTGGCTTGGCATAATCCCATAATGATACCCCAAAAGCTCCTTGCCAGTTTGAATGATATATACCAACCCCCGTGTCTCTATGATGTTCAGATGTGAAGATATACACTGTGGATTTGGGTTGCTAGGGTGCTCGATAGTGGTTGCTAGGGCGTGGCTAGCAAGTGTTGAAGGTGATTTGTGATTGGCCGTTGATGCCCTGAGTCAATCAAACTCACCCCCATGTTTCTATGACACTCCTATCCAGAGATGTAACTTTGATCTTTTTCAATGGAAGTCTATGGGATCTGTTGCTAGGGAGCTCTAAATGGTTGCTAGGGCGTGGCTTAATCACATCATCATGATCCTGAGATAGTGATTGGTTGTCTGAGTAGATTGGGCCCACCCCCTTGTCTCTGTGACTCTGTGAAGCAGAGCTAAGCTCAATACAAAATCCCTATGGGATTTACCATTGAATGAGAAACGCATGTGTTTGATGGGACGACCCTCCCCAATATAAGTCAATGGGAAAATTAGCAATTTTTGGGGAGCTCTAGCACCCCAGGGGTACAACTTACACCCCTTTGAGATGTGTGTCCTGAGAGATCCTATCAGCCCCTTCAAATTTCGTATAAGAGACGAGTGTTTTAGAATTCATCACTCGGCGCTATGAGTGGTCGAAGTTTTCGCAATGCATTCTCGATGGGACGTTTTCGTTACTTTTTCGCCCCTGGGGCGAGCCCTGTACCCCCGATCCCTTAGCAGAGATATAGCACACTATTCCCGATGAGGACGCACCTTTTGACAATTGCTTTGTTGGGTCTTTGACAAAATCTCTGGGAGGAGTAAATAATGATTTATTTACTGCTTTAAATAATGATGTGCCATTTTATAAGACCTGTGCATGTTTCATGAAGTTATGGGTAAAAATCCCACTTGAAATCTACACTTCATACATTGCATCAGACACTAAGATTTTGAGCCAAATATGTTCCATCATTCTGTTAGTAATACCGAGTTACATGTTAAGATATTAGTTATTAGGAATTAGAAATTCAAAACAAACAAATTGAAAACAACTATAGAATTATAGAATTATACATTTCCTGAAGAAAATGTGAGTGGTGTTTGCAAAACTCGCAAAACTCGGGGCCCGGTTGTTATGTTGTGTATGCTGGTTTCTCAACAAAACAAAAGAGCCCACCCTCATGTCTGTACGATGTTCTGGTGCTGATATATGGCTTATTCATGTTTGTACAGGCAACGCACTAGCAACCACCCAGAATACCCTAGCAACCGCCTAGCAACCACCTAGCATACCTTAGCAACCGCCTAGTAATACCCTAGCAACCATCCAGAATACCTTAGCAACCGCCTAGCAACACTCTAGCAACCACCCAGAATACCTTAGCAACCACCTAGCAACCATTTAGAGTAACCTAGCAACCGTACAAATGATTCAACTCAGGCAAACGTCAACCGCGATCACATGACTCTTTTCAATGGCATAATGGAGGATGAAGGCTCGACTTAAGAGAGCAATGTTTGGCTGAGCTTTACAGATAAACCACATTACTGTACTCTAGTAACGGTGCTCTTGCTGTGAAACATCCCTGTTCTGACAGACACTGTGACGCTTTCAACAAATCTGTACCAGTGGTTAAAAAAATCTGCTAAATTTTACACTTATTCTATTATATAAAGGTGGAAAAATTGAATCTTACATTTACTTGATATCATCGCTAGTATTAGATGGACTGACTGATTGATACAGTTTGCTTCTTTAAATTAAAAAAATATATAAAAAATACTATAATCATAACTTTTATAGAGATGATATACCTGAGATCAGGCCGTTTGTCTTCACTCTTAAACCCTGGTGGCAGCTCCATAGACCGGTCACTCTTCATAGACACACAGCTGGACTCTGGGTTTGAGCTCTTCTGCTGGACTGAACTGGAACAGAGAACAGATTCAGATTAATCCTTTAGATTACTGGGATCATTCTTTAGGAGAGGAACCATATTAATATAAACAATTTAATCGTGTTTGTTGAAAGTACCTGCATCCTGGAGAGAAATCTCCACCTGTGGATCCTTGTGGATCAGCCATGATGAAGCTGCAGGAGAATCTGATGAGTTTGATCTCCTCCACTGACTCTGAATGAACAAACATCACACACTAAATTAAATGATTACATTAAACATCCTTCATCATTTATCTGAACACATCTGGAGTGTGTGAGGAAAGGATCATGTGACTGTGTGAACCAGGGCCGTGCAGAGACCGTTGGAGGGGCAGGTGCTCAAAGTATAAAAGGGGCACATGGAACAAGGCTTTTAATCGGGCTGTGCTCAAAATATCAATACAGCAATATATTGACACACACTCCTTTCTGATACACGTTTCAATACGGATGTTTCTGTATTGATATGGCAGCAAATGCTGTGATGCAGTTTTGATAAGAAACCTTTAAAAGGTCAAAAGTTACAAAAAAAATTAAAAGTAAAAAAAAATAATAATAATCTTTCCACCTTTTAATAACTCTGGGATTAGAAACTGTTATACTTATGATTCTGTAATACAGAATAGTAAAGAACAGCTGTTATAGTAAACTGTGTAGGTAGGACATGGTCATTATTCAAAATCAACGTGGCCCGTTACGTACAGTACTGAATAGTTTTATTTAACGTCAGGTCAGTATCTGTGGCTATTTTCATGGCAAAAACTGAATTACAAATATACAAGAGTTACATTTATGCACTAAAAATAAAAAGCAAGCAAAAAACACACAAAAAAAACAATATTATACAAGATTTGTAACATTAACTTCTAAAACCTTTTCTGGTAAAATCTTTTAATCTTAAATTCCTAAATCAATCCTTTAGTGGGTTTGCTGCCTTTGCTGCTGATACTGCTGGAGTATATCTGAGACTATAGACATTAAAACAAGCGCTAACACTTTACTTGAAGGGGTGTGCATCAGACTGACATGACACATTCATAATCATGACATGATGACACGTCATGAATATGAAGGAGTTTTTATGTATGTTTATAACAACTGTCATTAAGTGTCATTCGCTCAATTAATGCAAAGATGACATTATGTGAGATGTCTTGTTAGTGATAGTGACAAACTTTAAAATTTGAAGTGGTCATAACAAACACATCTCACATAATGTCATCTTTGCATTAAAAATTACATAATTGAGCGAATGACACTTAATGACAGTTGTCATAAACATGCATAAAAACTCCTTCATATTCATAACCTGGGTATTTTCATACCTTTTCCAGAAATCTACTAGGGCCATATCTCATGTACTCTGCACTTTGATGTTAGGTCAGGTTCATTTTATATTGACATCGATATTTTTAATAATACATTTTAAAGTATTATTTCCAGAGATATATTATTGAGTTTAGAGGCTATAGTGATTTTGCTGTTGTAAACACTACTGTTACAGAAAAACATTTTTTTTTCATATTAAAATTAGTGCTGGGAATCGATTTAAACAAATTAACTAATTAATAAAAACATTTCTGTAATTAATCAAGATAAATCACGATTTAAAAACATGGGGATTTTTAATATTTTGATATTGTAATCATTTCAGTTACTCTCCAAATTAATGTAGAAACAATTTAAAGTCAACATATTGTAAATATGTGTTGTATTGGCATCTTTTTAGGAATGAAGGCCAGTATCACTGATACTAATGTCTCTATGAAACATTATGACATTGCATTACAGTATAAATGAAAGCTACCAATTTCAATATTTATTAGGCTTTAAAAAAACACTCAATTTAAGTGAACTTAAAACAATCTTTATATAAACCCATTATAATAAATGTTATATTTACCGGTGGCCTTTTAGACAGAAAGCGTAATAGAATTATCATTATCAAAACCTTTCTGAATTATCATTAAAGCTGCACTTTTCTCTGTGATGAACATTATTGACATGAACATGATTGAAACCTGTTCTGAATTTATATAACGTACATTATATTTTTAATGATAATAAAAAACAGATATAGGCTAATTCAGAGGATGAAAAATCAGTATATGCCTTTAGTGTTTTTAAATAAAACTAGAATAAAAATAATAGGTTAAAGTATAAATAGTTTTTAGTAAAATAACAAAGACAAGACTGTGTGTAACTCTACGCCCGTGAAACTTTTCTCCCTCAAACAGCAAACTAATGTTAACGTTACTTCTACAATACACATACAGGAAACAGCAATATAAACAACAGCTCCATGCTCTCTCCACGTCGTTGTGGTAAAATGATAACAAATAATAACTAACTAAACAAACACTTCGCTGAGAACAACACTTAACGTTACCGCTGTATTGAAGAATCCGCTTCTCAGTCCACTCTCCACTGGCGCGCGCGAGCGGCGTGAGAGATGAGGTCATCGGGTGAAAGGTCATCGTCATGTGATTCATTGTATTGTTTAATTTATTTAATTTTACTAATAGTTAGATTGGGCAGGCCTTCACAAAAGGGCCTTTGATTATACATATATATTAATATAGTCGTTTTTTTTTTTTTTTTGCCTTGACAAAAAGGGCACTTTGGGCATCAAGGGGCAAAGAGGCAGGTGCTCAAGCACCCCCCCCCCCCCCCACACACACACACACACACCTATATAAAAATGCGACAGGAAAAGTCTAGTTCACTTTCACTTTCCATTTGTGACGAGAGAGAAACGCGCGTGCACGAGAGCAGTCGTTGCGTGAACGGGCGTTGGAGATTAATATTTTGTGAATAAAGTGGCAATTCTTTTCTTTTTGCTCAAGGGAAAGACTGTTTAATCACATCTGTATGATATGAAATGTTTGTCATCCTCCGATCATGTTTATAATCACATTTAGTCATTTATCAGATGATTTTTCCAAATGTGGATCAATGCGATGTGACATAAACCTGAAAGAATCAGAGAAATGAAAACCATACTGTAAAAACACTGTCAACTCTTGAACAGTTTTCATTTATTTCTCCTGCTCTGATCACTTTATTGCACTTTTAATTGAATTACTGAAATGGTCAAAACTCACGGAGAGGAAAGGACAGAAATGATGGCGACACATTAAATAATGAATAAATCCTGATGTTTTAAAGCCATCTCTTCTGTTCTCTCACATCACACTCTTTTAGTCTCGTTTAGCTCTGTTTTATTGTGTTTCTGTGCTATTATGAGTCTCTATTCACTGGAGGAGGAGATCACAGATGATTGTTTTCTCGAATATTTTGCAATGAAACAATCTGTAGTGCAGTAATAACATGTGTGTCTTTATTTCTATCTGCTCAGTTTCTTCTGTTTGTGCCATTCTGTGTTCCAACAGCATCACATCAGCACACAGTGACCTCTAGTGGTGATCTCAGGGAACAACATCATCTGATATCATTACATCCCCCTTTCTTTAAAGGAAATATTCAACAGTAAGCATAATGTTATTCTGTGATGTGTCTAAGTTTGCATTCAGTGTAACATCTTAACTCAAGTGTTAAACTCAAACACAGGCACTTTCTCATCGCTCTAACTTTAAGCGATGTCTCACACATTGAGGCTCTCAGCTTTTCTGATGTGTCTTGTAGATCTTCTCAGTGTAACTGTGTGACTGTTTGATGTTTGACTGTGTGTGTGCAGATCACACTCATCCTTTGCACACGATGCAGATAATGCCGTCGACTCAGACTCAGGATTGCTTTGAATCGAGACTTGTGACTCTTTCTCAGTCTCTGTTTCTTCTGAGAATCTGTCCATCGCCGGTTTTCCCCTGATCAGATCTCGGAGCTCCTCTTGCGTGACGACGGCTTTCTTGCTCCAGTTCTCATCATTTCTGATTCTCATACGTCATCCATCATCAGTGGTCGCACATGTTTCGCAGCTCTGTCACGGCAGAACTTCTGCTTTTCTTTCAGTCGCTTGAACCTCTGCTTCATTTCCACACGTCCGTTCTGTTTTGAGCAAGATGGCGGTGTAGTGCGAAGTGTCCGATTCCTCCGCGTCTCAGCCGGAGCCGCACCGCACTCTAATGGAGAGCTTCTGGGATTGAGCAGAGCAAGGTATGGATCAGACTTGCTGTCTGCAGCTTTCTTCAGGAGTCGCTTGAGAATATGAACGGCCTTCTCAGCCTTGCCGTCTGACGGAGCGTATTCTGGACTCCAGCTCACATGCTTGAAGTCATATTGCACTGAAAGATCTGGCCACTCTTTGCTGCTGAAACACGGGCCATTGTCACCGATGAGCGTTTGTGCTATTCCATGTCTTGTGTTATCACACACTTTGTGGACATGTTAGGAAGTAAGGCTAATTCAGGGCAGTTTGAGTAATAGTCAATCAGCACTAAATAATGATGGCCTTTCAGATGAAGAGATCCATTCCCACTTTCTCCCAGGCTGATGTTGGTCAGTCCAGAATTATCATTGGCTCTTTGATCCGCCTGCGTCTGAATCTCTGACATGTGCCACACCGTCTCAGCAGATGTTCAATGTCTCTGTTAACTCCAGGCCAGAAGACTGTGTCTCTCGCTCTCCTCTTACATTTCTCCACACCGAGATGAGCTTCATGGATTCTGTGTCGTGTGTCTCGTGTCCAGCTTTGTGGAATGACGAGTCTGTTTTGTTTCTGGAGAATTTCATCCACAGCTCTTAGATCCCGATATTTTGGAGAGGATCCCGTCGGCCTTCCATTATTCATGTTATCGATGTCAACTTGCGATCCGGTGTGTTTTTCGGTTTGCTCTGCTCTTTGCTTTGGCTTTGCATCTGACACAGGAAACGCAGTAACACCATGTTCACATGTATCTCCACATCTCCTTCTGTTGTCCTCGCTCTACTTCTGCTGCTGCTCGTGAGAGGGCGTCTGCAGCACTAAGGCCCAATCCCAATCCTGTTTTATACCCCTTCGCCTAAAATAGACCGCTGGAGCCGCTTTTCCATCGGGACAAACTGTTCTCTCTGTTTATTAACCGTTCCATTCAGTGCCGATCCGATCCGGCCGTACGGATATGGTTTCGTTTTCTACTGTGGCGCTGCGATAACGAAACGTGATACAAACGAGTCAGTTGTTGCCTTGGTAACGCAAGAGTTTACAGACGATAAGTGATGTAAATAGCGACAGCGTTATGAAGCATGAGCAGATATTAAAGTTTTAAAAGCTTAAATTTGAAAGATTTTCAGTTTATAGTTTGACGTGTTTGAAGTCAATATAGTCTACCAGAAAACAACTATTTGGTTGCTAGGGTACTCAGGCTGGTTGCTAAGGTCTTGCTACATGGTTGCTAGGGTACTCATGGAGTTGCTATGCAGTTTGCTAGAGTACATGGGATGGTTGCTAAGGTATTGCTATGTGGTTACTAGGGGTGACCCCGAATAGTCGAAGATTCGATGCATCGATATGCGGAGCCGGATTCGACCACCGATCTCACGGTCAAATCTTCGCGGGTGTTGTAAAACGATGATCATACCATTTTGGCAATATGGGGGTGCTCAATATTTTTAAGACGTCTCGCGGCGTTGAGCTGAGCATCGGTGTGCGACCCCTTTAAGGGTGCTGAGCTTCGCACCGCGCCTTTAAAATTAGAACACGTTCAATGAGTGTACACACACCGGCGGCAGCATTCAGCATTCGGCCACTCGGGAAGTTGTTTAAAATCCTGCCGCACCACAGAGCGCTTTCGTGTAGCTCTTCTGTCAGTCAATTCAAAATTGAGCTCGCGTGTATAATGTGCGCGTCAGGTGGCGGTGTGAGATCCTGAGGCGCGGCGCTGAGCTTCGTGTACGTCTTCACCCGCTTTAGGCACTATCGGCTTCAGAACGTGCATGTAAACGCACTCAACGTGTTCTTTTCCTCTCTAGGCAGGTATTTTTTTAGGTTTATTTATCAAAATGTTCTTTTATATATCTGTGTGATGTTCTGTATTTCGATCGCGGCTTTAACATGTTATGAGAAAACGGTTTCCGAATGTTTATCCACCACATTACCTTTTAGGCTATCTAAACCTAAATAAGAAAGCCATCGTCAGCTCGTCTGTCAGTTGGCAGTTAGTTTTGGTCGCTTTATTGAAAGTTGTTGCTGTGTGCAGTGTGTAAAGGAAAATAAAAATAGTTTTACCCTTCGGCTGACAGTGTCGTGCCCCTCCCAACCCATTCACACACACAGATGATTCGACTATCAGTCGACCATAGAGAGATTCGACAATTCTGATTCAAATGTCTAAATCCTTATTCGAGGACAGCCCTAGTGGTTACTAAGGTATTCTGGGTGGCTGCTAGGGTACTCGGGGTGGTTGCTAAGGTGTTGCTTTGAGGTTGCTAACATACTCAGGGTGGTTGCTAGGATGTTGCTATGCGGTTTCTAGGGTACTCAGGTGAGTGCTATGGTGGTTGCTATGCAGTTGCTAGGGTACTTGGGTGGTTGCTAATGTGCTTTTATGCAGCTGCTAAGGTATTCTGGTTGGTTGCTAGGGTACTCTGGGTGGTTGTTAGGGTCTGGCTATGTGGTTGCTATGGTACTCAGGTGGTTGTTAGGGTGTTGCTATGCAGTTGCTAGGGTACTCAGGTGGTTGGTAGGATGGTTTCTATGTGGTTGCTAACGTGCTCAGGGTGGTTGCCAGAGTGTTGCTATATGGTTGCTAGGGTACTCAGGTGGTTGCTAGGATGGTTGCTAGGGTACTGGGGTGGTTGTTAGGTTGTTGCTTTGTGGTTGCTAACATACTGAGGGTGGTTGCTAGTGTGTTGCAAGTCAGTTGCTAGGCTACTAAGGTGGTTGCTAGGGTACTTGGGGTGGTTGCAAGGATGTTGCTTTGTGGTTGCTAAGGTACTCAGGTGGTTGCTAACATATTTAGGGTGGTTGCCAGGGTTTTGTTATACGGTTGCTAGGGTACTCCGGTGGTTGCTAGGGTACTTGGGGTAGTTGTGTTTGTGTGTGTTTCACTTGTGCTCAGGCCCGGCCCGGAGTCTGTCTGTCTGTGTGTGTGCGTGTGACCGCGAGTCCATTGGACAGTGAGGGGGAGGGGCTTACGAGGTGGTAGAGGTGTGGTCAGAGTGGGCGGGGCCTGTTTGTGGGTCAGTGAACCCAAATCTCCAAACAAACAGAGTTTAGCTGACCTGAGATCAGCTGCAGAGAGTCGGCCAACTGCTGCACCTTCACTGGAACTGACAGACGATCACACACTCCACATTTGAACAGTCAATGCTAATACTTTAACAAATAATAAAACACACTTACAGGCTCTGATTCAGAAGGGATTCACAGTTGGAATTGCCCCATTTTATAGCAATAGTCTTTGTGCACAGCCGGTCTTGTGCTCTCACAGGTTCAGAAAGCTGTCCTCTGTAAAATACACTACACACACACACACACACACACACACACACACACACACACACACACACACACACACACACACACCAACCAGTGTTGTGCAAGTTACTTCCAAACTGTAATATATTATAGATTACTTATTACTGATATTTAAAAGTAATTCTTTACGTTACAATATTACTGTCTCAGAATTGTAATGCGTTACATTACTCCTGTATTACTTTTGAGTTACTTTCACCAAAATAACTACAGAAGTAGCTCTTAACATGCTAAAATGTAGGCTACCAGAGAGCATTTTACATCCAGTAGAAGGAAATATGATGAAGAATAATGACTGTGGGCTAGGCTAACAATAGAGAATTGTCTCAAGACAATGCACGAAATCATGACAGACAGAATCACAAGCGATCCAATTCTGTTATAAGTTCAAGTTCAAGTTTTATTGTCACATTACCACAGCACATGTGCCTCGGTAAGTGAAATTCTTGGGAGCATGCTCCAGAAATTTGCAGAAACAGTTAACATATAACCATACAAACTTCAACAGGTAAAATGTGCAATGTGCACATACATAGTCAGTACACACCGTGTACCATTGGCATGCTTACAGTTAGTGCTACACTACACATTATACTCACAATATACATTACACTATACATTGTTTATGCAATTACACAGAATATACAAACTACATTATTAACATATATACACATAAAAATAAAAATGCTGAAGTGCCACAGATTGTACATGAACTGGAAGAAATGTGATGGATGTGCCTGATGTAACAGGTAGATGTTAAATGCAGTGTGTGTGTATATAGTGCAGTGTTGACTCTTAAAGTTAAGTGCGGTGTGTGGTATGCCTTATTGTGGGAGTATGGTGAGTGTATTAGTTTTGAATGTTAAGTAATCTAATAGCCTGTGGGAAAAAGCTGTCCCTAAGCCTGCTAGTGCGGGATCGGATGCTGCGAAGACGTCTACCTGAGGGCAGCAGAGAGAGCAGTCTATGGGACGGGTGGCTGGAGTCACTGATGATCCTCCGGGCTTTCCTTACACACTGCCTGGTGAAGATGTCCTGGAGGGAGGGAAGCTCACCTCCAACAATGTGGCTGGCAGTTCGCACGACCCTCTTCAGAGCTTTACGGTTGCCAGCGGTGCTGTTTCCGAACCAGGCAGTGATGCAGCCCGTCAGGATGCTCTCTATAGTGCAAGTGTAAAACGATCTGAGGATGCTGGAGCTCATTCCAAACTTCCTCAGCCGTCTCAGGAAGAAGAGGCGTTGATGTGCCTTCTTGAGCACTGCGTCAGTGTGTGCGGTCCAGGTGAGATCCTCGCTGATGTTAACGCCGAGGAACTTAAAGCTGCTTACCCGCTCCACAGGTGTCTTGTCGATGGTGATGGGTCTGTGTTTTCGGCTCTGTCTCCTGAAGTCCACCACCAGCTCCTTGGTCTTGTCGGTGTTGAGTGAGAGGTGGTTCTCCTGACACCATTTAGTCAAGGTGCTTACCTCCTCTCTGTAGGCCGTTTCATCATTGTCGGTGATCAGGCCTATCACTGTTGTGTCATCGGCGAATTTGACGATGACGTTGGAGCTGTGTGTAGCTGTACAGTAATGTGTGTACAGGGATTACAGGAGTGGGCCGAGGACACAGCCCTGAGGAGCACCAGTGTTGAGGGTCAGCGAGGACGACGTTTTGTTGCCCATTCTGACCACCTGACTTCTGCCGGTCAGAAAGTCCAGGATCCAGCTGCACAGAGATCTGTTTAGTCCCAGATTCTGGAGCTTTGCAACAAGTGTAGTGGGCACTATGGTGTTAAATGCAGAGCTGTAGTCCACAAACAGCATTCTCACATAGGTGTTCTTGTTTTCCAGGTGAGAGAGAGCAGTGTGTAGGGTGAAAGCAATAGCGTCATCTGTAGAACGATTACTACGATACGCAAATTGTAGTGGATCCAATGAGGAAGGCAGCACAGAGCAGATGTAGTCTCTGACGAGTCTCTCAAAACACTTGCTGTAAATGGGTGTGAGAGCTACGGGCCTCCAGTCATTTAAGCAGGTGGTTTTGCTTCTCTTTGGTATGGGCACAATGGTGGATTTTTTAAAGCACGAGGGAACCACAGACAGACAGAGGGAGGGAAAGGTTGAAAATGTCTGTGAAGACACCGGCTAGTTGGAATGCGCATGCTCGGAGCACGCGGCCTGGAATGCCATCAGGACCCACTGCCTTGCGGATATTTACCCGTCGGAAGGATCTGGTTACATCCGTGACGGATACGGTGAGTGCACTCGCGTCTCCTGCAGCAGCCGCGGCAGCGCTCTCTCTGTGGGCAGTGTTGTGAGCCTCGAAACGAGCATAAAAGTTATTAAGCTCATCCGGCAGAGAGGCGGCAATGTTCACCATAGCTGGTTTATTCCCTTTAAAGTCTGTGATGTTACTGATTCCCTGCCACATACTTCTTGGATCGTTGTTGTTGAATTGTTCTTCAACTTTGATTTTATATAGCCTTTTCGCTGCTTTGATGGATTTCCTGAGATCGTAACTGGTTTGTTTGCGATCATCAGCATTACCGGATTTAAAAGCGAATGTTCGTGCAGACAAGGCTGCTCGAACATCGCTATTAATCCACGGTTTTTGGTTGGGGTAGATACGAATTGTTTTTGTCGGTACAACATCTTCAACACACTTCCTGATGAAACACATTACAGTCTCTGAGTACACCTCAATGTCGTCGTCAGACGCTGCACGGAACATGTCCCAGTCCACGTGATCAAAACAGTCCTGTAGTGTAGCGTCTGATTGGTCCGACCAGCGTTGAATGGTCCTGAGGGCGGGTGCTTCCCGTTTCAGTTTCTGCCTATAAGCAGGCAGGAGCAGGATGGAGGAGTAATCTGATTTGCCAAAAGGTGGGCGCGGGAGAGATTTGTATGCATCCCGAAAAGGAGAGTAACAATGATCGAGTACTCGATCACCGCGCGTGTTGATGGTGATGTGTTGGAAGTATTTTGGACAACATAACAATAAACGCTGCATCTGGGTACGCGGTTTCCTGCTCACTTATATTCCCATACAGTTCCTTGAGTGCCTGATCTGTGTTGGCTTGAGGAGGAATATAAACCGCTGTCATTATGACTGCTGTAAATTCTCTCGGTAGCCAGAATGGTCGACACAGAAGCATGTGAAATTCCAGATCAGGGGAGCAGAAGGATTTAATGGAGTGTAGGTTCCTTTCGTCACACCACGAGTGGTTGATAAATAAACAAACACCCCCACCTCTGCTTTTCCCCGTGAGCTCTTTCGTTCGGTCCGAGCGGTGCACGGAGAACCCCGTAAGTTCGATGGCTGAGTCTGGAACCACTGCAGACATCCAGGTTTCTGTGAGGCAAATAATGCAACAGTCCCTTGTTTCTCGTTGGTATGAGATGCGTGCCCGCAGTTCACAGAGTTTGTTGTCCAGTGACTGAACGTTAGCCAGCAAAATGGTTGGGAGAGGAGGTCGGAGGGGACGACGTCTGAGCCTTACAAGGACGCCGGCTCTCTTCCCTCTTTTCCGGCGACATTTCTTTGGTCGCGCCCGTGCGGCCCAGACAAAGGGCTCTGATGCGGTGTCCATAAAATGGGCGCCAGCGTTCAAAAACTCGAAGTCCGGTTCGCGTTCCGCGACGTAGGAACCTATGCTTAGAAGCGTGTGTCTGTCGTAGACCGTTATACAAACAACATCCAACACGCAGCACAACAATAAAACAAATAAAACAAACGAAAAACTGCAAAGTTTGCTTGGGGCTCGCGACACGGCAGCCATGTTCGGCACCATTTTATAAGTATTGTAGAGGTAAAGAGATTATCTGGCAATATCTGGGAATAGCTTCTGTTCATAGACACAAAATAACTGTGTGTAAACTCTAAGTTCTGACAATATGCGCATTTGTTCTTTTCTTATTGTTGAGACATCGATAGTTATTTCGGTTTTAGACAAAGGTTGTATTTGACTGCATTGACTATTAGCCTATGTTTTTGTTCTTATATGTGATAAACTAAGCAATGCGCATCCATCTCGCGAATGTACAGTAGAGATGTGACGGTGGGGACATTTTCCCACCGGTTAATCAAAGTGTGATGTGACAACATCGGTAATAACGGTATCTGGGCTTTTAAATCACTAATTATATCTAACCGAAAGGAACATGCGCACTGCCGCTCAGGCATTAATAATGGCAGCGGATGCAAAGCGAGTGCTTTCAATGAATTCCTATGAAAGTTATGCTTCCATATGAACTGAAACCAGTAAATGCGCGCTCTGTGCGGCCAAGCAGATTTTAGTTTCGGTTTAAAATTTAAAGGGGGGGGTGAAACACTCAGTTTCAGTCAATCTCATGTCAATCTTGAGTACCTATAGAGTAGTATTGCATCCTTCATATCTCCGAAAAGTCTTTAGTTTATCAAATTTATAAAAGAAATATAGGCTGTACCGAGTCTTTCCGGAAAAAAAGGAGCGCCTGGAGGCGTATCGTGTGGGCGGAGCTAAAGAATGACGAGCGCAAACAAAGCGGTGACGTCCTCAAGCGTGGAGAAACCCATCGCTATCTCAGCTAATACAGATAATGATCCACAATCAAATCTGAGTCAGAAATAAATTGAACAGGAGAAACGGCAACAGCAGGACGTCCGTCTCTGTGGTATGGACTGTATTTAGTGGCCTGTCAACATTTGTGTGTTTACTCGCAGTTTATGAGGACATGATTCGGTTTATGGATTATTGTATGCGACTAAACCTTAGCAGTAGCAAGCAAAACGGTTTTGCACGTCAGACTAGTGTAACGTTATACAGAGAACAACAATGGAGTTCGTTAGCGCATTTGAATGACGAAGCACGCGATCGTGTCGTGTACTGATGTTTACTCACGCGACGATAGCCAACAGCACAGACATTTGAAGCAGTTTTACTCACCGGCTGCTTCCAAAGCAGGACCGAACCTTTATCGCTGGGACCGCTCCGTCAAAAACACACTTCTTTGGTATGATTTGGTGAAGTCCTGTGACAGCAGTGGCGTGGAGATCCACTTTGAGACGCGACTGAAGCGATGTTGTGAAGCTTCCCGTCCTTTCTGCGTTCAAATCGGTTCAAATGCAGCGCTGCCTTCCCAGAATGCTGTGCTGAAGCGTTGAAGTCGCTCGACGTCACTCATAGGAATAAAGTGGAGCGCGGCGCGCCACATAAGTGTTCACGGACGACTGGATCTGCAGCTGAGCGAGTGTTTACAGGCGTGCATTTCCTCTCTCGCTCTAGTCACGCGCGCGCACCCTACCGGGAGAAGAGCCCGTACGGCCCATACAAGGACCTTCCGCTCTATTAACGTCAAGCCGACCCATACTCGAAAAAAACTCTCCGAAACTTGTGAGAAACCGGAAGGAGTATTTTTGACACAGAAATACTCCATCAAACGTCCAACATTAGTTTTTGAAACTTTGTCTATGTTTAGGATGGGAATCCAAGTCTTTAACAGTGTAAAGAGCTCAGGATGCAGGAAACAGCATTTCACCGCCCCTTTAATGAAAAACACAACACAATGACAAACTCCCTTTATTAGGCGCTTTTACGTTTCACTTTGAACCCAAATCTTCCGTGATCATCTGTCAGCTCAAGATCTGACTCCTGCTGCGACGCTCCTTCGGATCATTCTTAGCAGACATCTTCAGTTTTTCTTTGAACAGCCTGTTCTCTAACTGAACTAAATTACTTTATTACTATAAAAAAATCAAAACCACGGTGTGCAGTAGGCTAGTCTTATTCTGTCGTCTTCACTCAAGTGTTTAGTTTGGCTCAGCACAGAGATGGGCATAAATACATGGAAATGTATTTAAAATACAAATACAAAATACTGTGTGGAAAAATGTATTTAAATACAAATACAAAATACTGTGAGGAAAAATGTATTTAAATACAAATACAGTATTTTGTATTTTGAAAATACACCAAATACATGTGAAATTGGCAATTCAGTGAAGGTATCCATATTAGGCTGTAATCTATCTGGGCCTATTCTGAATGCCAAAAAGCATTTAGATGTGTGCAACTGCTTAGAAACTTTCGTTTTCAATTTGAATTTCCTTTAGCGGCAGTTATAATAACACAAATTACGTCAATAACTCATTCGCCCTCACTTCTTTTTCCACTCCAACATTCCAATTATTCTTGCCCACTAAAAGCTGCACAGATATATGTGCTTACCCCGATAGGCCTATCTATGTAAATGATTTAGAAAAAGTTCCATCGATTCACAGTTTATATTATTGCTACTAATCTACGATATGTATTGTCATATGATATCACTCATCCCTAACATGCAGTAACGTTAATACTTCAAACACATTTGACAAGCTACTTTAATCAACAAGTAGAATTGACCATGACATCCTCACCTTATTCCAACAATTTTGTAAAGTTGCAGATCCAAGACTGGGTTGTACTAGCCTAGAAATCTAGACGCACCCTAGCGGCAGCGAATCTAATCTGCCACGAGTGCCGTCTAGCAACTCTCAATACACTTCTGAGCTGTAATCGCCAAACTCTGGTCGGGCCAATCACATCGTGTAATGAGTCGGTGGGCGGGGCTTAACATAATGACGGCAGAGTTGCGTTTGCGTGCTTCTAGTAAACACAGACGCTGGCGAACGGCGGTCTTTCGAATCAGCTTTGACCGCGACTCTGGAAGACTTGGAGTTAAGCTTTTCTCTGAGAAAAGAACAAAGAACGGCACTGAAGTCATTCTTAAGAAGGGAAGATGTGTTCGGAGTTTAGCCGATCGGATACGGCGAATGTTTAATCTGTCAATGAGCTCCGCTTCACCTTCATTGCTCTGGTTGGTTGTAGCGCTATCCTATCGCGTGCAGAGGGAGTTTGAAAGACAACCGTTTATCCGCCCCTCAGATTGAGCCGTCAATGGTGAGTTTCCAGACCAAACATCTTGATGTGGGTCAGGCTTGTCAGGCTAGGGTTGTACAGCTGCGGCTCACCTGAATGAATGTTGGGGGGAGGGGCGTGTCTGGTCTGAACTAGTAGATGCATGAAAACAGCTCCTGATAAAGAGGTTGCCTGGCTCAAAGTATTTTGAGTATTTTGAAAATACAAAAATACTCATTTTAAATGTATTTAAATACAAATTACATTCGATTTTTTCCAAAGGCTTTAAAATACAAAATACAAAATAGTATTTTGTATTTCAAATACGTATTTTAAATACATGTATTTGAAATACTGCCCATCCCTGGCTCAGCAGCGCGCGCCTCGTCTCTCGTCCGTTCTTTGACGCACTCGCCGTTGTTCTTTTCTTTAAACGAAAGGGCCTTTAAACGGGGGTAACGCAAACGTTACTGAAAATGTACCCAGTAAAATATTACTGAAAATTCATTAGTAATGCCTTACACTACTGCGTTACATCAAAAAGTAATGTTACTGTAATGTATTACTTTTGTAATGCGTTACTCCCAACACTGATTGACTGACACACACACACACACACACACACACACACACCATCTCCACAACTGACAACTGAAGTCACGCCTTCTTTCTTTGCGTGTGCATTTGGGCGACATTATGCTAATATTTCCACAGAGTGACGTAGCTCTGTGAGGGAGAATCAGATCGAGGTGTTTAATCTGGTCTGGATCTGCCTTCTCTTTTATTCCTGCTACAGACGTGTGATTTCACCAATCCTGTAAGATCATTACAGATCACGCTGAACGACACAGATCTGATGAACTTGGGTACGGTGTGTGTGTAGACTGTACGATGATGACACCTATTGAATCTCAGGCTACGACACACGTTAGTATAGAAGAATAAACGTCATCAGCATGAGCTAGTGCTGAACAGATAGAGCGAGATGAACCGCACTTTGGTCATTGTGGTTTTTATAGGCGACACTAAAGAGAAAGGAAAACATGAAAACGCATCACATGACCCCTTTAATAAATTAATACACATGTAATACAACTATTATTATAAACATGATTATACACTCAAGCTTCCACTGTTTGTAAATTAATCTTTCATTAGTGTGTGTCTCCCTCTGCTGGTCTCGCACACACACATTCAGGCTCTATATTCTCTCTGTAACGAAACACACACCTTTTGAGCTATACTGTGTGTTTATAGAAATAAAATGGTTAATCTGTGATTTGCTGCTGTGAAATAAAAGGTGTTTCACTGCCGCCTCATCAGGTCTGTCAGAGGATCGTTGAAATCTAAGGGTGCGTTCACACTTGTAGTTCGGTTCGTTTGGTTAGTTTGGTCCGGACCAAAAAACAAAAACAAACATAATAGTCCTGGTCCGCTTAGCGTTCACACGGGCATTTTTAACAGCGAACCTAAAGTTACCGAACCAAAGGCACAGGGAGACGCTCACAACCTGATTGGTCGGTTTATATGACGTAGAAGCTCGCTTACCGAACATTCAAAACAATGCTGTGTGCGGATTACACGCGCGGGCATTTTATGCGTGTACATATGGCATTATTTTTTACCAGAGAACTCATGAAGAGCTCATGAAATGTTCACAACATTCAAAACAACGCTGTGTGCTGGATTAAACGCGATCATTTTATGCGTGTAACACATATGGCGTTATTTTTTACCAGAGAACTCATGAAGAGCTCATGAAATGTTCAAAACAACGCTGTGTGCTGATTAAACACGATCATTTTATGCGTGTACATGTGGCATTATTTTTACCCGCTGAGAACTCATGAAGAGCTCATAAAATGTTCAAAACATTCAAAACAGCAGCAGGATATCCTCCGTTGTGCAGAGACGGCCGTTCGTCTGTACCTGCTAATAATGGGCAACACAGGAACTTTGATGAGAAGAGCCAGGTATGCTTTTTGTGTTTTTTTTCTAGCATTTTCGAAACATGCTCGTCAGACCAAATATTGATGAGGCTCTTCCTCGTTGCTCTACGTTTGCCCTCTAACGTTAAAGTTACTCATTTTGGATAACGTACACTGATCTTTCCGCGTCGTCAAATCAGCTGCATTATGCGTGGCATCTTGTGACATTATACGTCCGGTTTTTGGTCCGTTTACATGTCTTTGGTCCGTGTTGCGTTCATATATCAATCGAACCGCACCAGAGTTCGTTTGGAAGCGGACCGAGACCCATCTTTTTAGCGGTCTCGGTCCGCTTGTTTGGTGCGCACCAGAGTTCGGATGGCAGCGTTCACATATGTTCAAATGAACCGCACTAACCGAGCAACCGCACCAGGGTTCGTTTTAATCGAACCAAACATGACAAGTGTGAACGCACCCTAAATGAAGTCTTAATTTATAACAGTGAAGTCACTGTATCTTCAGTCTCTGTTGATTCTGTTGACTGTGAGTCTCTGTAGTGGATCCTTATTCACCATCAGATCATCAGCAGAACATCAGACTCTCCTCTGATCGTCAATCCTAAAATAAAACACACACACAGTCACATATGCAGTGTGAGACATTACGTCTGTCACATCTTTTCATAAGAAAACTGAGCACTAACTAGATAAGCTTTATTAATTCATTCTCAAACATGATAATATAGCTTCTATCTGATGCTCAAAGTCACTTTACAACATCAAAAGGTCATGAAAGGTCACTTTCACACAACGGACAGCTGATACAGAACCAGCAGAAATGATCATTACACTCCACTACACACTTCCTTTTATTTCTAGAGAGTAAAACAGACATTTGAACTTTAAATGAAAATATGATGATGGAAACTGTTAAAAACTATTGTTACCTTAGTGTCGTCAGTTTATAATGTGGATCATCCTCCAGATCAGAGAGCAGCTTCACTCCTGAGTCTCCTAGATTATTCCCATCCAGATCCAGAAATCTCAGGTGTGAGGGGTTTGATCTCAGAGCTGAAGCCAGAGCAGCACAACCTTCATCTGTGACACCACAGCTCCACAACCTGTAGAGAACAATGACACACATTAAGTCTATCTCCAAAGCTAAACATGAGCACTTACACTAAATAAATAAATAACACAATGCTGTCAATATGAAATATATATAAATACTCATTAGTTCACGTTGTTAAAATACATCAGTTAGGATTAGAGGAGAGAATATACAGTTTGTACAGAATAACAACATTATTTCTGTAGAAAGGACACATAAAACATGGAAACCCAATGTGTGTATGTGTGCGTGTGTGTGTAAGAGAGAGAAATAGAGAGAGAGTGTGTGTGTGATGCTGTGTGTGTGTGTGTGTGTGTGTGTGTGTGAGAGAGAGAGAGCATGTTTGTGAGGGTGTGTCTGTATGTGTTACATGCAATAAAACTATACCATTTTAAATATTTTTGTTCAAAGTATTGTGGGTATATTGCACTGCAGGGTCGTAACCACCATAGACATTGAAGGGGAAAAATCCCCCCCCAATAATTAGAAAGGGCCAAATTGACCCCCCCAGAGGCTCTGTATGTTGTTGTTGGGATGTCAAAAAAGTTTAAAAGTAACATTTTAGTCTGTTTTGCCTCAGGTCTAACTGCGGTTGTCAATGTCAAAATGATTAAGATGGCCAATCAAATCAAAGTAGGCGGGGTATGCGTTCTCTTTTGGCTAGTGCATACAGCCTTCACACACAGACGAGCCAATCTATCGCTTAATGCCGTTGCGGAGAGAGACACTCCATTTCCTGTGTCCCTGCTCTTAATATACAATCATTGAATATCTTTGATTTTAATGAAGAAGAAGAAAAAAAAAAAAAATACATAAGAGCGGATTAGAACCAGAAACCTTTGACACGGTTAACATAAATGCTACCACCAGACCAGCAAGGTATACAGATGTATATAAGCCGCTCGATGTATTTATTCACTAAGGCGAAGAATCTCGGGACTAATAATATATTTAACACAAATTAATGCAAATATTGTTTGTGAATAGTCCCAAAAGGCTTATCCCCTCCCCCCCAAAAATGAGTGAATTATTACATGCCTGAAATCTGCTGTTTTGGAAGAGAATTGCATTTGTGAGAAAATCAGCGCAAACTGCATTTGTGAGAAAATCAGCGCGAACTGCATTTGCACATCGCTTTCTGTTTGTTTGCAAGTTAAGTTTTCCTTTGCAAAGCAGATCGTGTTTGTTTGCAAAATGCTGGATTAGTTTGTTTAATTATGGCACAAAAATCACTCCATAGTATATACGTGTGTGTGTGTGTGTGTGTGTGTATGACTGTGTGTGTGCGTGTTTGTGAGTGAGTGTCTATATGAGTGTGTGTATGTGTGTTGTGTGGGCATGTTTTTGTGACCGTGTGTGTATGTGAGTGTGTGTGTCTGACTGTGTGCGTGTCTGTGTGTGTGTGTGCGCATGTGTGTGTGTGTTTGTGTGACTGTTCGTGAGTGTGTATGTTACTGAGTGTGTATGTGACTGTGTGTTTGTGTGTGTGTGTGTGTGTGTGTGTGTGAGAGAGTTTGTTGTGTGTGTGTGAATGTATGTGTGTGTGTGTGTGTGTGTGTGTGTGTGTGTGTGTGTGTGTGTGTGTGAATGAGTGTGTATGTGTGACTGTGTGTGTGTGTGTGTGTGTGTGTGTGTGTGTGTTCGTGAGTGAGTGTGTATGTGACTGTGTGTGTGTGTATGTGTCTATTTTTATTACCACACAAAAATCAGATTACTCGATTAATCGTCAAAATAATCGACCGAATACTCGATTACTAAAATAACCGTTAGTGACAGCTCTAAATGTAACAATAGTTTGATTCCTCTTTTCAATTTTGTTACTTTATGAATACATTAGGCCATCCTTAAAAATATTTTGGTTTGCAGTAACAATACATTTTTTTAAAAAAAAGGGTCGGTAGGGAGGTCAATTTTTTTTCCAAATTTTAATGTAAAAAAAAAGGACATTTTTGGTGATGGTGATTATGTAGGTATGAATTTAAACTGACTGGGTCTTCAAGCCGAGCCTTCGGGCGCATAGGCTAACTGCAGGCTATATAGACCACAAACAAATTCAAATATTTGTCAAAAACATGTTTATTGCATAAATTTCAGGTGCATTCATTAAGAAAAGGTTCCAACCACCGCTAGCTGTCATTGACTCATAGCTGTCAACCCTCCCTTTTTTTCCGGGTTTCTCAGGTATTTTAGCTCTTTTCCCGCTGTCTTCCCGTTTTAGTATTTTCCAGTGATATGTATTGTATATGATATGTATATGTATTCGTATTTTTACGCTCGATTGTGTTAACTCAGAACATCCAACTATCTGTATCTCTGAAGTGGCTTGCACTTGTTGCTAAACCAACGCATCTGGTGATATAGACTAGTGTATTTGAATATTAAAAAGATTTTTTTTTTTTATGAATTCAATGAATTAAGCAGCTATAACCTACTCTTTACTGGTAAATATTACAGTAAACAAACATCAAAGACAATGGCAGACCATTTTTTTCAGATGTTATTTTATTTTTGTAATATTATGTATTGTCTCCCAGTTGTTTTGAAGAGACACTGCCCCTCTTTCCTCCTTCTTGACAGTCTACATTTAGAATAATAGCTTTGATTAACGTTAATGATGAAAAAGGTTTAAAAATCGTGATTGTTTGGATTGTTTTTCCTGCCGTCGAGCCACAGCCATTCACTAAATCAGTGTTTACCAACCTTTTTTCAGTCATGGCACCCTTTGAAAATTTTCTAATTTGGTGACACCCCCATACATATGTTACACTAGGGGTGTAATTGCTCACGGCTCGGTTTGTATCACGGTTTCAGGTTCGCGGTTTCAGTACGGTTTGGTATTTGGTGGTGGTGGCTGAGGAGATTCCCCCCTTCTATATGTAAAGCGCTTTGGATGTCTAGAAAAGCGCTATAAAAATGTAATTAATTATTGTTATTTGCCATGCTCAGGGAAAGAAAGAACTACTGTCAAATAAAAATAAAGAAAATAAGAACAAAAAACTTAAATAAGCAGCAGCACAAATAAATGCTATTGAGCAAAGATACTAATAAAATAAACAATGCTTTTCAGATTTTTCAGGTAGGTCTAAGATTAGTTTTTAGGTACAGAAATTGAATAAATTAATCAAATGTAAAATAACTGCACATGTAACTGTTTAAATTAAAGATCGATCCTTTTTAAAATTACAAAAGCTATTCAATCAAGAGTAGTGAGTGATGTCCTTATCTTTTGTTTGACAGACAGCAGAAGGCGACTGCCGCTTTAAGACCTAATACAGGGATATGCTCGTCTTTCTCGGCTGTATACAGTTCACTTAAGGCATCAGACTATGTCTGCTAGGATACTCATCAAGATCAACATGTTGATATACTTTTTGTGTGAGTTTGTCCGTTCAAGCGCAAGACTTAAAATAACTCAATATTTGCACGCTGTGAGACGTGTGTGTGTTTTTGCACGAGCGCACAGAGACAGCTTCTCACACTGCAGAGTTCTCATTCGCGTCTTCTGGTGAATATACTGGGTGATGACGGCGAAATGACTGGTCATACGGCAGCACTCGCATGCACTGAACACAGTTTACAAAGATAGACCGTTTTGCCCACGGTTTTCTTTTATTATCGCTGTTGTAGTGTAGCCTATCACTGAGGAACCAGCACGTGTATCCATCGACAGAACCGCACATAAAGCATTATTTTTCAAGTTACAACCAGTGCCGCCGCTCGCACCACGCGCTGCGGTCGAGCAAAACACACGCTACCCATAGCAACGCGTTATGACACAACGATATTTCAGACTGACAGAGACAAGATAAACGGCTTTTCCGCCATTTGTTACTGTTTTGTACACGTTGTTATATTAATTATAATTCAAATTCTGTTTTATTGGCCACAATATAGTAATGATGAATGTTGAGAGGGGCACTTTTGATTACTTTTCAGAAAGGGCAGGGGCTCAAAGCCGTCCCCTCTGCAGTGCACTTGCCTGGTGTGTGTAACGTGTCCATGGTCCTGACTCCTGTCACACAATGCGGTGAAATCTCCGACAGGGCTTTAATAGTCTAACGTTACAGTGAATGAGAGTATGAGCCGAAACGAACGCACAGGCCATAGTGTGACATCCGTTAACCATAGTGTAAACATAGAGGACGTCACGGGTTTTTCTATAAAAGAAAGAACGTAGCCTTCGTTTGTATGTAGACCCAGGCAATTTATATTTATAATACGTATTAAAATATAATTCATATTATTTTATTACTTTTGTATTAGTTGTTTGAAGAGTAAAAAAAGAAATTGGTCGGTCTTAATGCAAATTTACAACCGGCAAGTCGGTCAGACTAACGCCCGTTTCACACACACTCCGTCTGCAGTGCGTGTGCGGTGTGTATTTTTTCCGTACCCATGTTAACGGATGACAGCTTTCACACTGCACGCGGATGCGGTCCGTCAGTCCTTTCCCGGTGCGTTGCGTCTGCAGCAGTGCACGGATCGTTTTCGTACCGAGTCTATTTTTTGCTGCGCTGCGTTGCTGCATTAAAGCGACAGAACATTGTTCGCATTAAAATAAACATGTACTGACGCGAAAATCTAGTAATTTCACCACAGATGCATATCATTTAAAATATACTCTTGTTTCAAAGTCAACACATGGATTTTTTTCTCAAGTAAAGCAACAAAACGACACCTTACCTGGCATTTAGGTTAAAAAAAAAGTGCCATAATGGAGAGCACTCGTACTTTCTTGGAGGTGAAAAGCAAAGTTCTTTTTGACCTGCAGGATTTCTTTTAAAAGGGTGTAAAAACGAAAGAAAAGACGAGAGTCGGCTGTTTTTGAATAGACTATGGTAAGTTTCTAATGTAAAATGTTTGTGATTCAAGGCTATAACCTATGTTTAAATGTTTTGCCACTTGTGTGAGCTAAATCTAAAGTATATAAACATGAATAAATGAATTTAATAAAATGTTGTTTAAATGTAGTAGACTACCTAACCTGACTTCTATTAAAAAGTAAACAAAGATAGGCTAATTGGGATTCTGATGAGCCATGTTCAGTAAAAACTTTTGGATTTTAAATAAAAAATAATGAATAAATGCTGTGTTTGTGGTGTGCAACAGCGGATCAGTTGCGGACTGCAAACGCAGCATAAGTGAAAGCACAACAGGGTGTGGGGCTCCTGCAACGCACACACACCGCAACACACACCGCACGCACTGTAGACGGAGTATGTGTGAAACGGGCAAAAAAGGAAAAAAATAAAATAATTTGAGTCGGCCCTAAATTGACAGGGTCGGTCGGGTTACGGCAAACAAGAATATTTTTAAGGATGGCCTTAAATGATAATATTCACAGTGTGATGCGCAGGTGATGCTCATTTGCAATCACTCCACCGGCCTCACACCGTTCTCTCACGGCTCTCGCCCGCCCTGCTCGTCACACACAGAGACTCAGTTTCATATCAGAGTCACGTATGATCTTACCACAGTTCCTCCAGTTTACAGAGAGGATTCTCCAGCACAGCAGAGAGCAGCTTCACTCCTGAGTCTCCTAGATTATTATCAGACAGATCCAGTTCTCTCAGGTGTGAGGGGTTTGATCTCAGAGCTGAAGCCAGAGCAGCACAACCTTCATCTGTGACACCACACCTCATCAACCTGTAGAGAACAATGACACACATTAAGTCTATCTCCACAGCTAAACATGAGCACTTACACTAAATAAATAAATAACACAATGCTGTCAATATGAAATATATATAAATACTCATTAGTTCACGTTGTTAAAATACATCAGTTAGGATTAGAGGAGAGAATATACAGTTTGTACAGAATAACAACATTATTTCTGTGGAAAGACCCATAAAACATGGAAACCCAATGTGTGTGAGAAAGTGTGTGTGAGAGAGAAAGTGTGTGTGAGTGTATTTGTGTGTGTGTGTGTGTGAGAGAGAGAGAGATAGTGTGTGTGTGTTCCTTGTTTGGCAATACTTGTGAGGACACAAATGTCCTCACTTATATAGTAAAACATGAAAACAACCCACTAGTGTGGACATTGGACTGGTCCACTAGTTAAAAAGGCGTATAAATCGGCCAAAACATGTTTTAATTTAAATCTATTGTTCTGCACATGTTTCTGTGCTGGGCAGGTTTAGGGATAGGGGTTGGGTTAGAAAATATCATTGACCTGATATAAAATCAATGGTGTGTGTGTGTGTGTGTGTGTGTGTGTGTGTGTGTGTGTGTGTGTGTGTGTGTGAGTGAGTGAGTGAGTGAGTGAGTGAGTGAGTGAGTGAGTGAGTGAGAGACAGAGAGAGAGAGAGAGAGAGAGAGAGAGAGAGAGAGAGAGAGAGAGAGAGAGAGAGAGAGAGAGAGAGAGAGAGAGAGAGAGAGAGAGTGTGTTTCTGTATTTTGCGTCATGTGTGACAGCAGGTGTCAGGACGTGTGTGTGAGCTCTGCTTCCACCGTTCACTAAACATTAGAAGCAGAAGAGTTAAATATAGACGCGCAGCGCATGACAGAGAAAGCATGAGGCGCGGGACGTGCTCGAGCTGCCAGACTCTGACCTGAAGCGCGCACAAGCCTTTCAGACAACAAACACGCGATCGCCATTCAGTTCTTTCGCGGATTATTATTTGGGTTTGAATGGTCAAACATATGTAAACATGCGTGGTCGGATATGTCTTTAGTGAACGCCTACAGCTGAGGGAATGAGATCAGTGCTGGTCTTAATATTCTGTGATTAATGTTAATCAAACTATGAAAAATAGAAAACCACCACATGCTTGGCTGAATAACTCAAATATATTTATTAAGAATCAGTGTAGAGTTAAATTATAGAGTGAAGACTAAGTAAGCAGTTTTATATTTGATTATTTAATTTCTTTCTTGACTTGCTGTTAAATAGACCTGATGAAGCTGAAAATAAAGCACTGTTTTTGTCATATTGTTTGAAATTTGCATTTTTTGCTTATTTTTACAAACAGATACAATTAAAAATCTATATTATAATTATAAGATTACAGTTTTTAAAATATAAAATTACTCGAATCATAAAATAAGATTTTGTTCATCCCACCCTGTTGAGAAGTGAAGGGTTAGTGAATGATAAGATGATTGATAATGTGATCTCTGTGAGGATCTTCACACTGGCATGAGGTTATTACAGCAATAAGAGGAGGAATGGGCAAAACCAGCGCAGGAACTGCTGGACAACGGAATTATTAGTTTAAAAAATAAAACAATGAATAATAAGTTCTGTTGTCATATTAATCATATTACCTGTTTATTGTTTGTTTTTGCCGTGGTATCGATTTAGCATCGGTATCGAGGTATTTTAGTCTGGTATCGTATCGAAGTCATCATTTTGGTATCATGACAACACTAGTGTGTGTGTGTGTTATTGTGCGTGTGAGTTTGAGAGTGCGTTTGTGCGAGTGTGTGTGTGTGTGTGTGTGTGTGTGTGTGCGCGTACGACTGTGTGTGTGCGTGTTTGTGAGTTAGTGTCTTTATGAGTGTGTGTGTGTGTGGGGGGGCATGTTTTTGTGACATATGAGGACACAAATGTGTACAGTATAAAAACCATTACGCCTATGGAATGTCCCCACATTTCACAAAAACAAATGTGTGTGACTGTATGTGTATGTGAGTGTGTGTGTGTGTGTGTGAGACTGTGTGTGTATGTGAGTGTGTGACTGTGTGGGTGTGAATGCATGTCTGTGTGTGCGCGCATGTGTGTGTGAGAGTTTGTGAGACTGTGTTCATGAGTGAGTGTGTATGTGACGGTGTGTGTATGTGACTGCTTTTGTGTGTGTGTGTGTGTGCATGTCTGTGTGTGTGTATGTATGTGACTGTGTGTGTGTGTGTGTGACTGTGTGTGAGTTGTGAGTGTGTGAGTGTTTGTGTATGTGACTGTGTGTGAGAGTGAGAGTGTTTGTGAGTGTGTGAATGTGTGTGTGAGTGTGTGTGTGTGTGTGTGTGTGTGTGTGTGTGTGTGTGTGTGTGTATGTGACTGCGTTATGTGTGTGTTGTGTGTGTTGGTGTGTATGTGACTGTGTGAGGGTTTGTGAGTGTGTGACTGTGTGTGTGTGCGACAGTGTGTGTTCGTTCGTGAGTGTGTGTGTGTGTGTGTATGTGACTGTGTTATATGTGTGTTGTGTGTGTGTTCATGAGTGAGTGAGTGTGTATGCATGTGACTGTGTGTGTGTATATGCATGTGACTGTGTGTGTGTTTGTGTGAGTGTGAGTATGAGTATGTGACTGCTTTTGTGTGTGTGTGTGTGTCTGTGTGTGTTTGTGAGTGTGACTGTGTGTTTGTGTGTGTATGTGTGCGCTTGCGCGTGTGTGTGTATGTGACTGTGTGTGTCATGTGACAATGTGTGTAAGTTGTGAGTGTTTGTGAGTGTGTGTTCGTGAGGGTCTTTGTGAGTTTGTGAGCGTATGTGTATGTGACTGTGTGTGAGAGTGAGTGTTTCTGAGTGTGTGAATGTGGGTGTGTGTGTGTTTTTGTGTGTGTGTGTGTGTGTGTGTGTGTGTGTGTATGTGAGTTTTTGTTATGTGTGTTTTGTGTGTGTTGTGTTTGTTGGTGTGTATGTGACTGTGTGAGAGTTTGTGAGTGAGTGTGTGTGTGTGTGTGTGTGTGTGTGTGTGTGTGTGTGTGTGTGTGTGTGTGTGCGACTGTGTGTGTTTTTGAGTGTGACTGTGTGTGTGCATGTCTGTGTGTGTGTGCTTGTTTTTGTGACATATGAGGACTCAAATGTGTGTAATGCCATGGGTAGGACACAGGTATTACAGGAGAGGGTGAAATATGAGGACATTACCCATGGCCCCACTTTTCAAAAGGCTTATAAATCTTTAGTTTTTTGAGAAAGTAAAAATGCAGAATGTGTATTTACATTTGAAAAAATTTGCTTATTCGTTTCGCTTTTTCGTTACGCGTCCGGTGTGAAAGGGCCTTTACTGCTGAACATTTGGACTGTTACTGACGCTGGAGTTTGGATTGTTCTGGGTTACCGTTGGCCTTTCCGGACTGCTTTCTGCTGTGAACACCTGCCTGTTTCTGATCGTCAGTATATTATATTATTTATTTCAACAGTGTTGTCGTGTAAAACTATATGATTACTATGATACTTTTAGAACCAAATATTATTGACCCATTGTTATTATTTTTGTATTTTAAATCATTTTAAAGGCCATTGTTTGCTTAGGTCTATTTTTATTACCACAAAAAATCAGATTACTCGATTAATCGTCAAAATAATCGACCGAATACTCGATTACTAAAATAACCGTTAGTGACAGCTCTAAATGTAACAATAGTTTGATTCCTCTTTTCAATTTTGTTACTTTATGAATACATTAGGCCATCCTTAAAAATATTTTGGTTTGCAGTAACAATACTTTTTTTTTTTTTAAAGGTCGGTAGGGAGGTCAATTTTTTTCCAAATTTTAATGTAAAAAAAAGGACATTTTTGGTGATGGTGATTACGTAGGTATGAATTTAAACTGACTGGGTCTTCAACCCGAGCCTTCGGGCGCATAGGCTAATTGCAGGATATATAGACCACAAACAAATTCAAATATTTGTCAAAAACATGTTTATTGCATAAATTTCAGGTGCATTCATTAAGAAAAGGGTCCAACCACCGCTAGCTGTCATTGACTCATAGCTGTCAACCCTCCCTTTTTTTCCGGGTTTCTCACGTATTTTAGCTCTTTTCCCGCTGTCTTCCCGTTTTAGTATTTTCCAGTGATATGTATTGTATATGATATGTATATGTATTCATATTTTTACGCTCGATTGTGTTAACTCAGAACACCCAACTATCTGTATCTCTGAAGTGGCTTGCACTTGTTGCTAAACCAACGCATCTGGTGATATAGACTAGTGTATTTGAATATTAACAATATTTTTTTTTTAATGAATTCAATGAATTAAGCAGCTATAACCTACTCTTTACTGGTAAATATTACAGTAAACAAACATCACAGACAATGGCAGACCATTTTTTTCAGACGTTATTTTATTTTTGTAATATTATGTATTGTCTCTTAGTTGTTTTGAAGAGACACTGCCCCTCTTTCCTCCTTCTTGACAGCCTACATTTAGAATAATAGCTTTGATTAACGTTAATGATGAAAAAGGTTTAAAAATCGTGATTGTTTGGATTGTTTTTCCTGCCGTCGAGCCACAGCCATTCACTAAATCAGTGTTTACCAACCTTTTTTCAGTCATGGCACCCTTTGAAAATGTTATAATTTTGTGACACCCCCATACATATGTTACACTAGGGGTGTAATTGCTCACGGCTCGGTTTGTATCACGGTTTCAGGTTCACGGTTTCAGTACGGTTTGGTATTTGGTGGTGGTGGCTGAGGAGATTCCCCCCTTCTATATGTAAAGCGCTTTGGGTGTCTAGAAAAGCGCTATAAAAATGTAATTAATTATTGTTATTTGCCATGCTCAGGGAAAGAAAGAACTACTGTCAAATAAAAATAAAGAAAATAAGAACAAAAAACTTAAATAAGCAGCAGCACAAATAAATGCTATTGAGCAAAGATACTAATAAAATAAACAATGCTTTTCAGATTTTTCAGGTAGGTCTAACATTAGTTTTTAGGTACAGAAATTGAATAAATTAATCAAATGTAAAATAACTGCACATGCAACTGTTTAAATTAAAGATCAATCCTTTTTAAAATTACAAAAGCTATTCAATCAAGAGTAGTGAGTGATGTCCTTATCTTTTGTTTGACAGACAGCAGAAGGCGACTGCCGCTTTAAGACCTAATACAGGGATATGCTCGTCTTTCTCGACTGTATACAGTTCACTTAAGGCATCAGACTATGTCTGCTAGGATACTCATCAAGATCAACATGTTGATATACTTTTTGTGTGAGTTTGTCCGTTCAAGCACAAGACTTAAAATAACTCAATATTTGCACGCTGTGAGACGTGTGTGTGTTTTTGCACGAGCGCACAGAGACAGCTTCTCACACTGCAGAGTTCTCATTCGCGTCTTCTGGTGAATATACTGGGTGATGACGGCGAAATGACTGGTCATACGGCAGCACTCGCATACACTGAACACAGTTTACAAAGATAGACCGTTTTGCCCACGGTTTTCTTTTATTATCGCTGTTGTAGTGTAGCCTATCACTGAGGAACCAGCACGTGTATCCATCGACAGAACCGCACATAAAGCATTATTTTTCAAGTTACAACCAGTGCCGCCGCTCGCACCACGCGCTGCGGTCGAGCAAAACACACGCTACCCATAGCAACGCGTTATGACACAACGATATTTCAGACTGACAGAGACAAGATAAACGGCTTTTCCGCCATTTGTTACTGTTTTGTACACGTTGTTATATTAATTATAATTCAAATTCTGTTTTATTGGCCACAATATAGTAATGATGAATGTTGAGAGGGGCACTTTTGATTAATTTTCAAAAAGGGCAGGGGCTCAAAGCCGTCCCCTCTGCAGTGCACTTGCCTGGTGTGTGTCCATGGTCCTGACTCCTGTCACACAATGCGGCGAAATCTCCGACAGGGCTTTAATAGTCTAACGTTACAGTGAATGAGAGTATGAGCCGAAACGAACGCACAGGCCATAGTGTGACATCCGTTAACCATAGTGTAAACATAGAGGACGTCACGGGTTTTTCTATAAAAGAAAGAACGTAGCCTT